>NC_056730.1:320332255-320387255 GCF_019279795.1 Protopterus annectens | reverse complement strand
GGTCAGGGTCATACCGGCCCGGGCTACATACTCAGAGAGCTCCTCTATGTCTCTTTTCATGTAGTCCAGGGAGGTACATCTCAGGTCATTCACACCAGCATGGACAATGACTGAGTCATATTTGTACTTGCCTTGGAGTGACCTGAGTGCTTGTGTTATGTGATGGATCCTAGCACCCGACAGGCAGCTCACCGTGACCTTCTCCTCGTTTAGCCTGGTGAGCAGGACGTCAGTGTGCCTGATGATAGAGTCACCTATTACAAGTGTATCAGGTGTGTTGTTTAGCCTTAAGGGCTGTGACTGTTTGGCACACTGGCTTTGTGAGCTATGTGTTGCACGTGTTTTGTTTTGGGGTAGCGGTTGCTTGGGTGTCTGCTTTGGAGGTCTCTGCTGCTTAGGCAGATTTTTATTTAGAGCCTCCGAGTATGTTTTTGTGGGTTTATGTGTTTGGTCAGCTTCATTAATACCCGATAGGGAGGTGGCATTTAATCTTAATTGCCATTTCAGCTCCTTCTGCAGCAATGAATTCTTCCAATCACTACTGTACTGATAAACTTTGATTTTTTTCAAGTACACAGAATTTTAATTTCAGCAAGTGTTCACAGTCTATCATTTTACATCAGCTCACTCATCCGAAGAGGATGGATTAAGGCTCTATATGCAATCAGTTTGTGACCTGATGAAAACTAGAGTGTATTTCCCTAGATGCATACAGGCTACCATGTCAGCAGGATGAGTGCCTTAATAAGCTGATGTCGTTAGTGGAAATGATTATGTTATTACTCCCACTCTTTCCTGTTAGATATGCCCTTTCCCATCTCCTCAAAATTCCAGCCCTTTGCCATTTATATGATACCTGTCTTCGCCTCTTGCCTCTCTTAAGGAGGCATTTTATTCTTAGAGGTAACATGAGGTCAGTCTCTTCCTTGGGACAGAAGGACCATCTACTGGGATATAGCGAGATCTGGCCAGACACTTCTCTCAATGGATAAGTCAAAAGTCGGGGGGGTGAAGTTAATGGAACAGTGGCAGGTGGCAGATTGAAGTAATAAGGTAAAAAAAGAAAAAAAAAACAGATGTTTACTTAAATAAGTTAACAAATTATAGATCTATTTATTTATTTAACATTTGTTAACCGGGAAAATCCGACTTGGAACAAATCCAATTTTTCAGTGAAGGCCTGGGGAGAGACGCTCCAGACACGTCTTTGAACGTGAGAGGAAACCGGAGCACCCAGAGGAAACCAATATGAACGCAGGGAGGACATGCAGACTCCACAAAGAAGGCAGTCCAGCTAAGAATCGAACCAGAGAACCTCTTGCTGTGAGACAACAATGCTACCACTGCACCACAGCGATGTCCAACTGCAGGCTCAGATACTCTTACTCACACATTATTGCTAACTTGAGACATTTAGTATATATCACTATGTTAAAATCAAAAAAAGATGTTTTCTGAAAAATTTTGCTTACTTCTAACTCCCATGTAGGGGGCTGTGCCCCCAATCACCCCTTCCTTAATTTAACTAAATCCAAAGTCACACCAATAAGGAGAAAGGAACAAAACAGGAATTTCTGAAAATATACTTTTTTTATATAATGTCTCCTCAGCATATCATCATTTGATAGCACCCTTCTTCATCTTTTCCCAAGCAAGGCAAGTTCAAATGTAACTATGTTTGCACTGACATTAATAGCCACAGCTGTTTACATGCATGCATCAGTACCACTACTGAGCAATACCAGCAATCGTCAATGGCAGCACTTCACTTCCACTTCGCTGATCACGGCCACAAACAGCAGATAAACATCTATCCCAAGCTCCTTACCTCACCTGTATGTGCTGGACATTCTGTGCAACGCTTTAAAAGTCAAGGCTTCTAATTTCAATACCAAACTTCCCTTCTTCTCACATCTCAAGTCAATGCTAGACTAAAAGTCCTTTTAGCGTCCAGCCAGACTCTCTCCCGATTTACACTTGAAGCAAGAAACATCATCACAGAAGGTACACTTCTGCCAGCACTAGAAACTGCCCTTCTACTTGTGACTGCATTATCCTCCATCAACTACAGTGATCTCCGAGCTCTGATACACGAAGTCAATAGAATGTTGACTAACTCATTGTACTTTGAACACAAAAGTACCTCTCTCACCAAACTGAAAGTTTTCCTAATCTTATCAACTGTTATAAAAATTTCTACTAATCACATTAACAGCCACACTGTCATTTTAATGAACTATAGAAACTTCCTTCCTTACAAATAAAACTTTCACCTGTATCTTTGCTTGTCAGATGTCAATTCATTCAATCTCCTTACCACAAGCTATTCATTAGAATGCCTCACAAAAGCATTCTCCTACTGAGTACCTAAATGACAGAACTCAGTCTCACTAACTATCAGGGTCCTAAGCACCCTATCACTATTCAAATCTCGTCTTAACAACCACATTAATGAATCACTCATATTTGTTAATTAATTCAAAAAATATGCACCATTTTGTTTTGAACAGTTGTGGCTGCACTGTTGTATATACTACTTCCGTTGTAATACTGCTGTTTTGTAACAAGTCAAAGCTGAAAAGACACCCCTGGGTCCAGTGTACCTTAATTATACAAATATTTAAAAATAAAACACAAATAGATGCAAGGTCATAGAAAAAGAGACAAAGACAGTGTGTGTGTGTGTGTGTGTGTGTGTGTGTGTGTGTGTGTGTGTGTGTGTGTGTGCCTAAAGAAAAAAAAAATGCAGAAAATGACTGACAAAGAAAGACATCTGCAAACTTGTTATCTTACGCATCACTGCCTCTACCTAGTTCTTGTTACACAGGGAGGGAAGACATGTACCACTGGAACTCGCCTTGCAATAAAACAAGCACCAGGACAGACCATAAGAGCTATGAAAATGATTTTAAGTTTTGCGAAGTATCTGCTTTAAAAACAAAAGGCATGAAAAAATGTTTTAATATTAATTAATAATATTCCAGAAACTCTCTAGAAGACATTCAGCTCTTTATTATAATTTATCCGTTTTCTGCTAGTGATGGTAAGTACATGAAAATACCTGGATAACTTCTGGTTGCTAATACATATGGCACTTTTAATTGCTAGAGTAATGCAAGTATAAATGACATGAAGATGTCAGATGTTTAGCCACCATCTTCAGAAACCATCAGATGTACAGAAGCAGTGAAACGTAAATGAATGCAAATTAGTGCAGTCAAGAGTATTTTGGAAAATAGAGTTTGCAGAAATTGACATAATTTGAATTTCTACAATACATGCTGCACTGGCATAAAATAAACATGATAGAGAAAAAAATGGCAATGACCTACTTAGACACAAAACCTTAATTAATGTAGTTACAAAATACAGTGTAATAAAAGTGCACCCTGTTTCTGTAATCTTGTAATCAATGGATCAATCACAGGAGAATTTTATTTTCTTTGGAAAATTAAACGTGAAGCACTCAGAATCTACAATCATCAAGACTGCATCTAAACCATTCATGGCATCAATTTAAATGAGGCCAGTAAACCGAGACAACTGTCAGAAATCCTTCTGAAAATAGTTACCATCTTACTAGTCAGGGTGACTAAGTACAAGAGTATTGCTGCATGAAGACTGCACTGCACCATGTTAGTTCGAACTACTAAAGCAATTAAAGAACACAGTTGACAGCAGTGTTTGAATTCCAGCCCCCTCAGTGGTTCTTGGCATGTCATCCACACTAAAGCACTGAACAAGCCAAGAAAAATAGCAAGGAGGTCATTTTGCCACACTTGTTTTAAAAAAAGTGCCATTTTTGGAGATCTGTGGTCAGATATACTCATTAAAGATGATGCCAAAAAGTTTTTACATAATGAATACGGTAATAAAAATTACGTGCTACTGAAGATGACTACTACGTAATGTCTGAAACAGCTTTTTCTACAGCAGTGGTCTACCTGATGTGTACTACATTTAGGATGATTTAAAACCGTTTTTAAAATCTACAGACAGAGACTGAACAAACAACAATTTACCTTGAAATGTATGTCTTGTGCATTTTTGCAGCAATAGCCACTGACAAATACTGCTACTTCATAAAAATGATCTGATACACAATGCTGTTAATCTATGTGGATAATTTGAAAAGGTACACAAAAACAAGTTGTTTTACAACTACTACAGTGTATGAAGGAAAGCAGATGTCCAAATTGCTGCAGTAGCCTAACTATATGGATTATATCCTGCAAAAGAAATAACAGGTAGGCAGCCTCCAAAGCTACAAAGGCAACTTCCATGCACCCAAACAATTACTCAGGTAGAGTTGAGCTGAAGAAAAACAGAGGTTTAGGCACCAAGCTCTTCAGAGCTTTTTTATGCCAGATGAGAGAGGGAAGCTAAAGCCCCAAAAGGGTCAATGCTAGAAACTAAAGTTAGTTAGACGTCCTTATCCTGGTGAAATAAACATACAAAAACATGAGAATGGAGGAAGGGAGCAGCTACTGAAGCAGTGATCATTTGAACATCTTCCATTATGCTAAGTGTGATGATGTGATGTAGTGCCATTTGTGCCAGAAGTACAGCAGTGGAAGTGTAACAAATGCCAGCATAGTTAGCTGGAGTTTTGTAAAGAATTATATGTCAGGTGCTTGTGTTGAAATATGTATTTGTAAAGCTGCTTATGTTAAAAATGTACCAACAGTGAGTCCTGCTGGAAACAAAAGAAATACAGCTGTATGTCAGACTGTACTGTAACTGTTGAAATTATACTGGAAAGGAAGAGGTTAATCTCAGTCCAGCTGTTGTTGTTGTGTCTTTCAGCTTTTCCCGGTTAGGGGTCACCAAAGCGGAACTCTGGTCCGCTAATGATTGGCAATAGATTTTTACATGCCGAGTTGCCAGCTCTGACACACAACCTTCAATGAAGGTACGCCCATTCATGCATGTCTCCACACAGAAGACGCTCTAGCTGAGAATCGAACAGGACAATGTCGTACTGTGAGGTGACAATGCTACCGCAGCACCACCACCGCAGTTTAATCTCAGTCCAGCTAACTTTGAAAAAATAGTCTGAAATTAAATTATCTGGTATAGGCCATAAAGAGTGTGTCTTGCAGTTCTGATAGCAGCCAGAGACAAAATGTCTGTGAAAACCAGGACTGGGAATCCTACTGTGTTGTACTTAGGGGTGAACTAATTGCTACCCTGGAAGAGTGGAAGTTTTTGAAATGGTTTTATAACTTCCAAATGCTATACCACATCTTAGCAAAGCTATATGTGTGTGTGTATTATGACACATATGTGCTAGATTCTGGTTCAGTTTCTAGTAAAGGGGTAGTGTGGGAACCAGATTCGGATGGCAAGACGTATTTGATGTCATTCTGTAATCCAGCACTGAGATGATGCTTCAATACTAGATGAGACAAAAGTCTCAGTGCAGTCTGTTTGTGAAACCCAACAAAGAAGGGCCATTCACCCACTTCATCTTGCCTTGCTTTATTAAGTAAGTAGGAAACAGTAATTCTTTAGATCAGTCAGAAAAACATAGTGAGATTAGTTAAGCAGTGTTTTTCTATATCTATGTGACCCTTTCTATCTGTGTTATTTTTAATATTTCCTGTGATTAAAACTTTGGTGTTTATTGTAAATATATATTTAGTATTTTCATGTTCTTTTATGATCTATTATCAAACATATTTAAAGTTTTCATTGTGGCTGGCCTTTTAGAGAATATTTTAACCCTGGAGAGTACGTATATTTATTTGATGACTCCGTGGCCGCTCCTGAAAGTCTTGCTGCACTGGTCAAATACTATCATTTGTATTAGTATTAATTTTACTCAGTATAATTGGATACCCTGGTAAGAGCCTTAGAATAGTTGGCTTTGGAGTATTCTGGTGGCAGTATCTACCTTACAGTCTAGGCAAAGGGGGCATAGCTGGTAAAACTGTGCCAGCCTTTCCCAGGTATGTGTGTGTGTGAATTTCAAATCTCAAAGAGTGTGTGTGTGTCAGCTACATGGAGCAGGGACACAACGCACTAGTTTCACATAGAGGGTGATGGAGGACTTGGCTTGGAACACTCGTTTGAGGACTCAACTCTACAGCTCTGTCAGTGGGGAGTCTTATTTGGGCCTGGAGAGAGGGGAAACCCAGCCCTAGGAGGGAAGTGTGTTCCCTGTGTGTTCTTAATGGAAATTCTGCTTAGTGCAGAGAGATGCATCTAAAAATACTGTGTGTATCCATCTTTGTTCCAACTGAACATCATTCACTGGTGTCAGTGGTGAGGATTGAGGATCCTTGATTACTGGCCAAGAGACAGTACACATCACAGTAACTATACTTACACAACTGTGCTATGTTCATCATACTGTTAACCACTGCATTAGCCTTAGCTATATGGGTATATTACCATAGCTTAGACTGATTGGGATGTGGAAGGATGAGGGTCCAGGAGCAGCTGGAGAATGGTCCTAGGAAAGACTGTCCTAGACCTGGAAAAGAAATATAGTTTGTAGTGCTTTATAAAGGCATGCACAGAGGACCACGTTGCTGCTTCTAGTATACTTCCAGAATCCAACCATTTCCAAAAAGCCACAGATGAAGCCAAGGCCCCTGGTAGAATGAGGATTGACCCAGCCAGCCTGGAATTACCTTCTTGTACTGGATATAACAAAATGTAACTGAAGAAGACAACCATTTGGAAATAAATAACAGCAGCAAAGAAAAAATGTAAAAAAAAAAAAAAAAAAACAACCAGCAGCAACCAATACAAAGAAGTTTAATCCAAATCTCAAGCGCTTTGGCAAAGCCTTCAAGGAGTACAAAAAAAAATCTCATCCTTTCTAATTTAAATACACAGATCAATAAAACAATTATTCAATTAAAACACATACATAAAAAATGCAGTTTAAATTAGCAGCCTCCAATTGCACTCAAGGATAAGACCCAGAGGATATGAAGTGCCGGGTTCATATTATAACACCGAAATGATGAAAACAGCAAATTGTGTTATATCGACACATATCCAGTGAATGCTGAAAATGTCGAAACCACAGAACAGCAATTTCTTTCCTAGGGAAAGAAATCGCTGTTCCAACTCCCACCAAACAAAAAAAATGAAACACTTCCAAACACATACCCTAACCCTAATTATACCCCCCCAAAAACCAGTAAACAACTAAATACACATATGCACATAACCCAACCATACATCTAACAAAAAAAAAAATAGTAAACATTTTAAAACATATGCACTTACCTTAACCCTCACCCTAACCCTAAGGTCAGTAACTCCCGCATATATACATAAACAGTTCCAAACACAAACACACTTACCTTAACCCTAATCCTAAGTGTCATATTTAAATATAAAAATACTTTCTTTATACAACAATTTCTTAATATGTACTCTGTCTGAATAAAAATCAGCACAAATTTTCTCTAAAATTGTAACTTTCACACCAGATGGATCCAAATTATGAGCCTCCATGAAATGTTTTACAACAGGACTGTCCTCTTTCTGTTTCCTGACATTTCTAATATGTTCCTGAATTTTAAGTTTAAACTTTCTTTTACTTTCCCCTATGTACACAAGGCCACATGGGTATTGAAGGGTATAAATAATGCCCTCCGTATTACAGTTAAACCTATCACAAGAGGAAAAAACACAACCATTAATTACTGAAAAAGTTCTAATGATATAATTACAAATATTGCAATGATTACAAGGGAAAGTACCCTTTAATTGCATAGAAGTAACAAAAGTTACACAAGGATTAGGCCACTGAAAGTGAATGTGTATATGAATGTCACCCAGATTTCTACCTCTTGTATATGAAATGCCTACTTGGGGCAAAATAATCTTAGATAAATCTTTGAATTTTAACAAAAAATTAGATCAGTTACTATAGTAATAATAATGTTATATAGTAGTAATACTGTAGTAACAAAATAAATTAATCTCAGATGACCCCCACGTTGG
The DNA here is from genome assembly GCF_019279795.1 of Protopterus annectens. Lineage (NCBI taxonomy): Eukaryota > Metazoa > Chordata > Ceratodontiformes > Protopteridae > Protopterus > Protopterus annectens. The sequence continues at coordinate 320,379,287 of NC_056730.1, read as the reverse complement.
ACACTGTAATATAATTTACTAGATCGACAAACATTGTCAAGTATATTAATAGGGGATTTTTCAGTCACCTTATCTACCGCTACCCTAACTAAATCACTACTATAACTCCTAGACACAAACATATGATGCATTTTCTGAACCTCATCATGAAAAGCATTGTCATTATTACATAATCTCTTTAGTCATAAACATTCCCAGTATGGGAGAGAAGCAATAGTATGTGGCAGATGACAACTACTGCCCATTGCTCAGATTATGTAGCCCAGGCTGGTATGACACTGACCCTGAGCAGTATCCTACCTTCACCAAGAATGATGCCACAATACAGAGACAAAATTATCAGTTTTAATAATTGGCTTAATTTCTGGTGTCATTCTAAGGGGATCCAATGTCTGTCTGCCTGGAATGACATGCTTGACAAGCCACGCTGCTTCGTAAGGGACGGCTTGCTCCTGTCACCCTGGGTTTCGGATATTGGCAAAGGCTCTTGCCACCCCATAGTGCCTTTTAGACAAGGCTCAAATTCTAAACCCACCCCTAGAAAACAATAATGGAAAAAAACTAAGGGTAATGCTGCTCAATGCCAGAAGTCTAAATCTCAAGATGCACGCCCTCGAAGCCCTCCTCAGTATGGAGAACATCGATGTCTGTGCTGTGACTGAAACCTGGTTCAAGGCTCCTGAGAGCACCCGGCACTATCAGGTTTTACCTCATATCATGCCCGGCCACAAAACCCGGACCGCACCACAAAAGGAGGGTGTATCCATATTCATCAAGGATACCCACACCTCCAGGCTGGTGGCAACTCACGAAGCATCAGAGACCATTCAGGTGCAATTAACCATAGGCAAAACTGCTCTACAGTTTGTAGCATGTTACAGGCCACCCTCTCAAACTCAGGAACCCCACACAGCCTTCCTGAAGACATTGGAGAGTATAAATGTCTCTCCAAACACCATCATATTGGGTGACTTTAACTACCCAAACATACACTGGGAACATTACTCAAGCCCCAATACCCTAGCCCAAAGGTTCCTGGAGTTCATAAACTCAAATGCTATGGAACAACTTGTCACCATTCCCACAAGAGGTGAAAATATACTAGACCTGATCATCACAAACATGGGGACAAAATGCTCCACACCGGAAGTATATCCCTCATTGGTGAGATCAGACCATAAACTAATCTCACTGGAGATCCACATCCCGCCCCCACCCCCAACAAAAAAAGTCCATAGTGAAGAACTTCTCAAAAGCCAACTTCACACTTCTTAAGACTGGTGTGGTATCTTTCAAGGCCCCTGAGCCATTGGAAACCACAACCCACGCTGCTGAATCCCTTACAAATGTTTTCTACGAGCACCTCCAGGATTGCATGGATCAAGCAATCCCAAATAAAATCAAGACCCTTTCCACCAAAGGCAAGCCGATCTGGTGGACCCCAGCCATAAACAAACTTTACAACAAGAGGAGAAAGCTACTACAAGATAGAGCAAAATCCCTAAAAGGGAAAACATCTCTGATCAACACTAGTAAAAAACTACGATCACTCATAAAATCATCCAAGGCCAACTTTGAGAGAAAAATCGCCAAGGACTCAAAAGACAATCATAAGGCCTTCTTTAGCGATGTTAGAAATCTGGGTGGAAACTCACAGATATGCTCAGAAATTGTCCAAAATGATACAAAAATCACTGAACCCACAGACATTGCAAACATACTGGCAGACAGGTTCAGTGAAAATTTATCCCCTCCCTCCCCCCCAAAAGGAGAAATATCTATCCCAGCAGAGTGTAGCCTCCCAATCATCTCAAATGCCCAGGTGAGAGCTGCTCTCTCTAAAGCTAAAAACACAGCATCAATGGGACCGGATGGTGTCCCCGGCTGTGTGCTACATGAATTCAATGAGGAACTAAACCCACACATAAGGCTGCTGTTTAATCTTAGCCTTACCACAGGATACGTACCCAAAGAGTGGCGTACGGCAACTGTGGTCCCACTTCACAAAGGCGGTGCTTCTACGGACCCTGGTAATTACCGCCCCATAAGCTTAACAAGCCTGGTCTGCAAAGCTATGGACAGGATCATAATGGAACTCATAAATAAAGACATGGGGACCTACAGACATTGGATCCTACCCAATTCAGCTTTGTCAAAGGCAGATCATGCCTCTTGAACTTGGTCGATTTTTTTGAAACAGTCACCAAGGCCATTGATGAGGGTAAGGCAGTTCACACAGCCTACCTTGACCTTGCAAAAGCTTTCGACACAATACCCCACTAGGGTATCATAGAAAAGCTCACCAGCTTAAATGTAAACCCATATGTTACAAGATGGGTTGCAAACTGGCTCAAGGACAGAACCCACAGGGTTAGAGTTGCTGTTGCCATGTCAGACTCCAAGCCGGTCACAAGTGGTGTCCCACAGGGCTCAGTCCTGGGCCCCCTCTTGTTCGGCATCTACTTTTCAGAAGTGCAGGCAAACATAGGAGGATTGTGGCTGACAAAGTTTGCAGATGACTGCAAACTGGGCACCATAGTTGAAAATCCATCAGACACAGATATCCTTCAGAGAGGTCTCATAGAAACGGATAACTGGTGCCAGAGCCATGGCCTTAAGCTAAACGCCAAAAAATGTATAGTCATACCCTTTGGTAAAAACAAGGTAACCCCAAGTTACCACATAGGTGGCAATCCATTAAGCACAGAAGAGGTTATCAGGGACCTGGGGACCCAAGTTGACAGTAACCTTTCTTTTGACACTCACATTGCCAAAGTGCTTAGGAGGGCCTTCTACATTGCCCACCTGATTATGAAGGGATTCACATCCAGATCAAAGAAGGTCATTGTTCCCCTGTACTCTTCACTTATCAGACCAATGATTGAGTACAATGCCCCATTCGGAATGTATCTTACCCGACACCTGCAGCAATTGGAAAGACCCCAAAAGTTCCTCACCAAAAGGATAAAGGGGCTCAAAAATATGCCATATGCTGCCCGACTGAAGAAACTCCAGCTCTATCCAGTCGCATACCGTCTGCTCAGAGGTGACCTGTGCCTGACATACAAGGCCATGTCCAACCCGGAATTAATGGACATGCTCCACCTCAAAAAATCCAAATCCAAATCCACCAGAGCCATAAGAGCAAGAGACTTAAACCTCAACACGGATATAAATAGGACGTGCTGGAGGGACAGATTCATCACACAGAGACTCCCTATGCTGTGGAACAGAATCCTGGTCCATGTGAGACAGAGCACCTCGCTGGCTCTGTTCAAGACGAATCTTGACCAGTGGATCGGAGATCATAGGTTTACCCCGGGGATCATCTCTGTATCACTGCTGGACAGAGGCATGGCAAACTAATGGGTATAGTATTCTTCAACCTAAGGGGTGGTGAAAGCCACACAACTCTGGCTAGGCTTATAAATGCCCTAGGGCAGATAGCCTAGTATGAACCTATGAACCTATTAAAACTTTGGTGTTTATTGTAAATAGATATTTAGTATTTTCATGTTCTTTTATTATCTATTATCAAACATATTTAAAGTTTACATTGTGGCTGGCCTTTTAGAGAATATTTTAACCCTGGAGAGTACGTATATTTATTTGATGACTCCGTGGCCGCTCCTGAAAGTCTTGCTGCACTGGTCAAATACTATCATTTGTATTAGTATTAATTTTACTCAGTATAATTGGATACCCTGGTAAGAGCCTTAGAATAGTTGGCTTTGGAGTATTCTGGTGGCAGTATCTACCTTACAGTCTGGGCAAAGGGGGCATAGCTGGTAAAACTGTGCCAGCCTTTCCCAGGTATGTGAGTGTGTGAATTTCAAATCTCAAAGAGTGTGTGTGTGTGTGTCAGCTACATGGAGCAGGGACACAACGCACTAGTTTCACATAGAGGGTGGTGGAGGACTTGGCTTGGAACACTCGGCTGAGGACTCAACTCTACAGCTCTGTCAGTGGGGAGTCTTATTTGGGCCTGGAGAGAGGGAAACCCAGCCCTAGGAGGGAAGTGTGTTCCCTGTGTGTTCTTAATGGAAATTCTGCTTAGTGCAGAGAGATGCATCTACAAATGCTGTGTGTATCCATCTTTGTTCCAACTGAACATCATTCACTGGTGTCAGTGGTGAGGATTGAGGATCCTTGATTACTGGCCCAGAGACAGTGCACATCACAGTAACTTTACTTACACAACTGTGCTATGTTCATCATACTGTTAACCACTGCATTAGCCTTAGCTATATGGGTATATTACCATAGCTTAGACTGATTGGGATGTGGAAAGATGAGGGTCCAGGAGCAGCTGGAGAATGGTCCTAGGAAAGACTGTCCTAGACCTGGAAAAGAAATATAGTTTGTAGTGCTTTATAAAGGCATGCACAGAGGACCACGTTGCTGCTTCTAGTATACTTCCAGAATCCAACCATTTCCAAAAAGCCACAGATGAAGCCAAGGCCCCTGGTAGAATGAGGGTTGACCCAGCCTGGAATTACCTTCTTGTACTGGATATAACAAAATGTAACTGAAGAAGACAACCATTTGGAAATAAATAACAGCAGCAAAGAAAAAATGTAAAAAAAAAAAAAAAAAACAACCAGCAGCAACCAATACAAAGAAGTTTAATCCAAATCTCAAGCGCTTTGGCAAAGCCTTCAAGGAGTACAAAAAAAATCTCATCCTTTCTAATTTAAATACACAGATCAATAAAACAATTATTCAATTAAAACACATACATAAAAAATGCAGTTTAAATTAGCAGCCTCCAATTGCACTCAAGGATAAGACCCAGAGGATATAAAGTGCCGGGTTCATATTATAACACCGAAATTATGAAAACAGCAAATGCGTGTTATATCGACACATATTCAGCGAACGCTGAAAATGTCGAAACCACAGAACAGCGATTTCTTTCCTAGGGAAAGAAATCGCTGTTCCAACTCCCACCAAACAAAAAAAATTAAACACTTTCAAACACATACACACATACCCTAACCCTAATTATACCCCCCAAAAAAACAGTAAACAACTAAATACACATATGCACATAACCCAACCATACATCTAACAAAAAAAAAAAAAAATAGTAAACATTTTAAAACATATGCACTTACCTTAACCCTCACCCTAACCCTAAGGTCAGTAACTCTCGCATATATACATAAACAGTTCCAAACACAAACACACTTACCTTAACCCTAATCCTAAGTGTCATATTTAAGTATAAAAATACTTTCTTTATACAACAATTTCTTAATATGTACTCTGTCTGAATAAAAATCAGCACACATTTTCTCTAAAATTGTAACTTTCACACCAGATGGATCCAAATTATGAGCCTCCATGAAATGTTTTACAACAGGACTGTCCTCTTTCTGTTTCCTGACATTTCTAATATGTTCCTGAATTTTAAGTTTAAACTTTCTTTTACTTTCCCCTATGTACACAAGGCCACATGGGTATTGAAAGGTATAAATAATGCCCTCCGTATTACAGTTAAACCTATCACAAGAGGAAAAAACACAACCATTAATTACTGAAAAAGTTCTAATGATATAATTACAAATATTGCAATTATTACAAGGGAAAGTACCCTTTAATTGCATAGAAGTAACAAAGGTTACACAAGGATTAGGCCACTGAAAGTGAATGTGTATATGAATGTCACCCAGATTTCTACCTCTTGTATATGAAATGCCTACTTGGGGCAAAATAATCTTAGATAAATCTTTGAATTTTAACAAAAAATTAGATCAGTTACTATAGTAATAATAATGTTATATAGTAGTAATAATGTAGTAACAAAATAAATTAATCTCAGATGACCCCCACGTTGGACACTGTAATACAATTTATTAGATCGACAAACATTGTCAAGTACATTAATAGGGGATTTTTCAGTCACCTTATCTACCGCTACCCTAACTAAATCACTACTATAACTCCTAGACACAAACATATGATGCATTTTCTGAACCTCATCATGAAAAGCATTGTTATTATTACATAATCTCTTTAGTCGTAAACATTCCCAGTATGGGAGAGAAGCAATAGTATGTGGCAGATGACAACTACTGCCTTCCAAATACTTATTGCTATCATCAAATTTTCTGTGTACAGAAGTTAATAACATTTCTTCATTTAATTTTAAATTGATGTCCAAAAATGAAATGTCTCCTCATTTGTAAACCATCAAAAGCAAGACCAAATCTATTATTTTGAATACTATCAAAAATAGATTAACCTCAATTTGACACCCCGTACACACAACAATAAGATCGTCTATAAATATATATCTGGTGACATGTTTTTTAAAAATCTCATTATTATACAAATCTTCCAACTCATACAGTTAGCATACATGAGGGCAAAAGATGCCCCCATGGCTGTACCGAGAATCTGTTTATATATTTATTAAAAACAAAATAATTATTAATCAAACAAAAATTCAATAATTCAATAACATAACTAGAACCGGGATTATCATCCATAAAATATTGGACTGCCTCCAAGCCAAACTTATGTTGGATATTAGTATAGAGGCTGACCACATTTATACTAACAAAATACATCATCAGAAAATTCCAAACTAGACAATTTATCTAAGAAATCAACACCATCTCTAATATAAGAAGGGAATTTCAACACAAGAGGCATTAAAATTTCATGCAATAATAAACCTATATTAGATAAAAAATACTTTTGTGTGGAAACAATGGACCTCCCAGGGGGATTAAATTTGTCCTTGTGTATTTTAGGGAGACAGAAAATACAGCTAACTCACCACCATATGAACTACATTTTTTATCTACATCAGAACGTGAAAAGTAGCCTAATCGTAAGCCTTTTTGTATTAACAACTCATACTCAAATACAGCATTTTCATATTTCTTCATGCAACTCTTCTATGTTTTCACATCTTGTAACTGTGCTATACATATGTAAAAGTACTGTTCCACATCCATAATAACTATTTTTTCACCTTTATCGGAAGGTTTAATCACAATTCTCTCATTTTTAGCTAGTGATTGCAATTCCTTCCATTCCTGAATAGTTAAATTGTACTTAATATTATGTTTATTTCATATAAATTCACTATATGCTTGCTTAATCAAAAAATTCAGGGCATGTGAAAATTGACTAATCCCTTCATGTTCATGCGGAGGCATAAAATCACTTTTATACATACTCTTACTAGTATTAAATAAACTATAAGCACAAACACCTGTAGACATAACCTGAATCTCCTCTGAGTTCGAATAACAAGAATAAAAACTGTCTTCTAAATCATCACTAACAACACTCTCATCCAAATTCTCACTTTCACTAGTAGAACATTTAACTTTTTTGTTAGAAAAAGAGTAACTTAAATACAGCTTTCGACATAATCTAAAAACATCACACTTTAGCCCATACAATCGTGATATAACAGCTGGTATATATTTCAAACCGTAATTAAGCACCTTTAGCTGCAACACAGACAAAGTCACCTTGGAAATATTGTGAAGTCCATTCTCCATCTGTTCAGTACCATCTGCTCTTCTTGTACCTTCCCTGGTGTTATTTCCTTCTGACTGAAAGTGTCCTCTCTTTCAGTCTGTATAACTGTCGTTCGGTTTTCTTTCTTCTCTCCAAAAGTCATTAATCAATATCGAGGGATTCTGTGGAGCAGGTAAATGTGGAAAAAAGAAGTTATGTCTTACCATAATGTTCCATCTGTGTTGTAGAGCTTTGTTCATTCATTACAAATAGGACCTCGGTTCCGTCCTCGGAACCAATACGGCCATTTCCAAGCTCACGCCATCCAAAAACTCTCAGCTAAAACCTACTCATAATGCCCCTCTCCTAGTTACTTCAGATTGAATTTGCCCGCCCTTAGATAATACATATAGTAATAGAAAAAATAGTAGCAGGCTCTGTCTGAGCAAATACCCTAACCAGGAGTCCAGGCAGGGGGAAGGAGGGCGGGAAGTAATGAATGAACAAAGATCTACAACACAGATGGAACGTTATGGTGAGACATAACTTCTTTATCTGATGTTGTAAATCTTTGTTCATTCATTACAAATAGGACCGAGTCCCCAGCTACTTGAGTCCTGGGTGTCCCTAAGGAAGGATATTACTGAGCACCATAGAAACAAAAGATGGTCATTCCCTGGAGGCCAAATCCAATTTGCAATGAGATATAAAAGTATGAGGTCTTGCCCAAGTGCCTGCTGCGCAGATATCATTCATAGAGGCTCTGGAATGAAATTCTATAGAAGTAGCCATAGATCTGGTAGAATGAGCCTTTATTCTGGAAGGTAAGGATAGCTTATTCTGTTAGTAGATAAAGGTATTGATGTTTCTAAGCCAGGAGGATAAAGTCACTTTGGAAACATGTTTACCCAATTTGGGTCCTGCAAAGGCCACAATTGATCTGTTTTCCTGAAAGATTTAGTCCTGTCCAAATAACAATGAAGCTGCCGATGCACATCAAGGGTGTGCAAAAGGTACTCCCCTCTGTCAGATTGCTGAGGGATGAAAACCGGCAGGTCAATTATCCATGTGGAAGATCAAGTAAGGACTCTTGACACTCAAAGCCTGCAGCTCAGATACTCTTCCTGCTGAGGTAAGTGCTTCTAGAAGTAAGGTTTTCCATGACAAAAATTGCAAATCACATGAATCAAAAGGCTCGAAAGGAGAACCTGTGAGAGATTGAAGTACCAAAGTCAAGTCCCAGGGTTCTAAGGGAGGCTTGACCGGAGGTTTAACATGTAATACTCCTTTCAAGAAGGCCTTGCATAGGCGGTGTGACATAACTGAAGAATTATCAAGACCATTATGAAAATTGGTAATAGCTACTAAATGTATAGTGATCGAAGCTGAGGCTCCTGCATTCAAAACAGTAGCCAGGTATTGTAGGATCTCTTGACTAGGCATAGAGAAAGGGTTTAAATTCTGATCTTTGGCCCAAATAAAAAACCTAGTCCATTTACTAGAATAAACTTTCCTAGTGGAAGGTTTGTGTGAAGCCAGAAGAATTTCAGGAATGGGAGATGGGATGTCATGCAGCCTGGCAATCACTGGAAGTGAAGGAACCAAGCTGTGAGTTTGAGACTGTGCAGGTTTGGATGAATCAGTCCCTGAGGATGAGATAACAGGTCTTGGGAATGATCCAGGATCTATGGACTGTGAATCAGATGAGGCCATAGAGAAGACCTGGTGGCCAATCGTGCATTAGAGCGTCCCCCGGTGGTTCCCTCTGAGGGGGGATCAGGGCAAAGTAGCTTCTGCATTTGTAGTTTAGGGGGGAAGCAAACAGGTTGCAGCAAGGCTTGCCCCAGTGTTGGAAGATCCGATCCACTGTTACAGGGTTGAGGGGCCACTCATGAGGCATCGGGATGTTCCTGCTCAGTTTGTCCACAATAAGGTTGGAGCTCCCAGGAATGTGTGTTGCTATAAGGAAGCGGTTGGAAGCTATCACCCAGTGCCAAATCCTCATGACTTCCTGACACAGGTGGTTAGACCTAGTTCTGCCTTGCTTGTTGATACACCAGACGACTGATATGTTGTCTGAATAGGTTGCAATGGTCCCAGAGGGTAGGGATGCACAGAACACTTGTAATGCTAGGAGAACTGTCCTCAGTTCCAGGACATTTATGTGCAAATTGGCCTTCATGGGGGACCAGGTGCCTTGGACAGTCTTTCCCTGGAAATGCCCTCCACCCTAATAGGGAAGTGTCTGTGGTCACCGTGGCCTTGGGTTGGGGAAGATAGAATGGTCGACACCAAAGATTTGTTTATTCATTTGTGGGTTCATCCACCATAACATCTCTTCCATGCAATGGTTTGAAAGATGTAAAATGTGGTCGAGTGGGTACATTAGCAATGACCATTGTGCGGAATGGAGCCACTGTAGGATTCTCATATGCAGTCTCGCCAGTGGTGCCAACGTAGTGGCGGCCACCATGGAGCCTAAGAATTGCAGTACAAGACATGCTGGTACATAGGTTAGAGGAAGACGGTCTTGGATTTGGTGTGTTATTTTCGAAAACCTGTGAGGGGGGAAAGAAGCTTGACAGGATTTTGTGTCGAAGACCACTCCAATGAATTCCAGTGTCTTCATTGGAGACATTGAGATTTGTCCTTGTTGACTGTAATCCTCAAGCAGAGAGCGAGACCTTGAGTGCAAGAAGATTCCTGGTCATAGCGGTAAGGAGCCAATCGACTAAATAGGGAAACACCTCTAATCCTTGTAGTCGAAGATGATCTACCACAACTACCATACATTTGGTGAACACTCGAGGGGCTGTCGAGAGACTGAATGGCAGTGCCCTGAAATGGTAGTGATTGGCTCCCAGTTGGGAGCGGAGAAACCTCAGGAAGCGGTGATCCATACTTATGTGGTAGCACGTGTCCCGGAGGTCTATAGAGCACATCCAGTTATCCCTCCCTAGAAAGGGAAGAATGGACTGCATCATGACCATCCGGAAATTTTGAATTTTGATAAATTTGTTCAATAGGCTGAGATCCAGGACCGGTCTCCAGTCCCCTGTCTTTTTTGGCACTAAAAAGAACCTTAAGTAAAACACAGATCCTGTCTGATCTGATGGTACTGGTTGGATGACTTTTCCTTAGCAGCTTTTCTGTTTCTAAGGCTGCTAATTCCCTCTGACTGGGTGGTACATCAGGGATGGGAGTTGGTATTTGGTAGCCTCTGGATATTATTCTCTGCACCGAAACATCAGTAGTAATAAGATGCCAGGCTGGTAGATGCAAAGAAAAATGACCCCCGACTGCTTCCAACGGAAAACAATTGGGCTGCTGCTTAGGAGCGCTGGTAGGGTGTGCCGGAGAAAGAATCTCTAGTGCCCTGGTTACATGGACCCTTCTACTCCGAAAGGGACGTCTTCCATATGAGTGTCACAAAAAGGTCCTTGGGATTTTTTGAACAACATTTTTCCTCCCTTCTGGTTCCTGGAGTAGGATCTCTGGGGGTTGGAAAAGCGTATACCCGCAGCAGACAAGGTCTTTCCATCCTTCTCACTACGTGTAAGTGTGTCTCGTACTTTGGGTCCAAAAAGTGCATATTCGTCAATAGCTGCATTGACGAAGGAAGATTTAAAGGGGTTTGGAAGTCACACAACCGCATCCAAGCATTACGTGTCATGACAATGCCTGATGCGACAGCTCGAGCTGCCCCCTCGGTGGAGAGAGATATCAAACACATCGAGGAGTTCAAGGGATTCAAGGGTAGCCAGCTGTGAGGTGACAGTATCACATACCTCATCAGGCAGTACCCCACCAAAGAGGAAGACATTTCGGAAATTAGGTCTCTTTGGAGGCGAGTAAAGTGTGCCAGATAGTACAGCAACCGAATGGCAAATGTCGCTGAAGCGTAGGTCCACTTCCCTAGTCTGTCCATGGTCTGGGACTCTCTGTTTGGAGAATGGATGGTGGAACTATCTTCTGCCAGTTCCCTCTTGGAGGCCACCACCACAACCATAGAATCAACTGTCAACTGCTAGGACCAGTGGGGCTGAACTTCAGATGTAGATAAAATTTGTCTGGCCTCTGAGGGGCAGATTCTACATTGTCTGGGGCCTTCCTGACATGTTGCACAATGATTTTTAACAAGGTAATCTGCCAGTGGAGTAGATGGCCGGGCACAGAAGGCCTGCAGGAACACAGACTCCTCAGAAGAAGGGTTATAGGACTTCCAGTCTCCTTGCTGCTTGAGGATTTCAAGAATGTCTCTGAATGAGATGTCATCTGGGAAAGACCGTGTGGAACCTTCCCCCTCATCACAATCACTGTCTTCAGTGATAGATTCCTCCGGTGAATCAAGGTGCTTCCTCTTGCACCATTTCTTCCAGGGTGGCTCCCCAGTGGGATCTTTTGAGGAGGACACCAGAGAAGGGGTTCCCTTCAAAGAGGATTCTTGCGAATCCCGTGCCCGGGGTCCCGAAATAGAGGGTTGGGAGAGGTGCATGCTAGGGGAGGTTTCTGATACTGATGTCATTGGTGCTGACTACGAGTCCACTACCTGTACAGCAGGCCCACCTGGGGAGGGATGGGAGTCCAGAACTGGGAGAGACAACCTGAGAACCGGGGTCACACCTCGCCGGGAGGAGCCCACCTCCAGGTGAGGAGCTCTGAGAGAACTGGAAGCCATCGGAGCCATGGAAATAGACGTTGCCAGCAAGAAAATAGGTGCCAGGCTAGGTACCAAGGTACAAATGGTCCAAGCACTGCTTCAGGAGAGCATCGGTTCCACTGGGGCTGATGCAGCAAGGGTGGATGGTGCCGACAGGGAAAACACTGCAGTCGGAACAGAGACAGTATGCACTGGAGTGGAAGTATCTTGTGCTTGGCAGGTATTTGAGTTTTGGAGCTGAAGAAATTGTCGGCACCATGGCTGGGGATGGGGGTGAGCCCTCCGACCCAGACAAAGCCTCCTAAAAAGGTGTCTTGAGTAAACCTTTTAAGATAAGTTTATTTTTATGTTCTGCTAGTGTATAATTACTAAAACTAGCACAAATGTCACAGTCAGCTCTAATATGATCCACACCCAAACAGCAGACACAACGATCATGTGTATCTGAGTTAGGCATCTTCCATTCACAATTGTCACACTGTTTAAACTTGAACTTAGCTTTGTCTGATATAAGTCAAGAAGGCTATCCTATAGAAAAAAACAAAATAAGGGAGAGAATACCAGAGATGGTATTTAAAAAATACCAGAAATGGTAAGGAAGGGCCTGTCAAAGGCAGAAGAGAGGGACAGTACCAAAATGGTAAAATTGAAATTACCAAGGAAAAGGGTAGGGAATAGAATTAGGTTATAGGTGACAGTGAGAAAAGGCTAACTTGACTAAAAAGTAAACAATTTTGAAGAAAAACTTAAAAATAGCTATTTTCTACTTCGCTTTGAGAGAGATGGCTAGCATGTTTGACTAGGAATGTGGCAAACGAGATTTTAAGTAACTAGAAGGGGGGCATTATGGGTAGGTCTCAGCTGAGAGTTTTTGGATGGAGCGAGCTTGGAAATGGCTGTATCGGTTCCAAGGATGGAACCAAGGTCCTATTTGTAATGAATGAACAAAGATTTACGACATCCTCTTTTCCATCAGACACACTAGGAACCCCCGATACATCAGACACAAAAGAGATGCTTTTGGTTGAAGCAGAAGATTTTCTTAAGATGGAATTGTTACCATGATGTATTGGATTCGGTTTCTGCCACAGGAAAGCACACCCACCTTCATAATCTGCAAGATCTCATTTAAGTTTCCCACTCTTATGCTCAATAAGTTCATATTTGTGCTTTTTGAGCCTTTCATTAATACCGGATAACTGTTTTTCTAAAACTCCAGGAGCTAACAGTTTAGATAGATGACTGTAAGTGGACTTAATTTCACCTCTTAATTTGTTTTGCTTTATAACATCACATTCTGACAAGACAGAAACCCATTCAGTGGCACAACAATGTGCTGCTACTAACCATCTCTTAGAAAAGTTTATATCACATTCATCTAACATATTAAAAGGGGTGTAAGGGGTCTTAAAGGCTCTCAGACCCCTAGGTGTAATATCCAAGTCCACGTACCTTTGTAAACCCAAGATGTTAAAATGGGTTGCTGTCTCTTTCTGTAGTAAATAATCCATTTTATCTAATAGGGCTCCTTATTCTCATGGCAAGAGAGTCCGGACATGTTCACCAACAGTTAAGAATGGGTTATCCACTCTAACCCTTCGATCATGTTCATGTTTATCCATAAAACTGAGAGGGGGAGATAAAGAAGACAGACTAGAGGTGCAATTACCTCTACTATTCGCTCCAGCAATTGAAACGCCATCAATATTACCGTTCTGTGCTACAAAGTTATCCATAAGATGCTGTGAATTATCTGCCACATCCTCTCTCAAAATCCATGGCATACTTCATGTTGGTTCACTCACCATAAAAATAGAAAATAAACAACAACAGCAAAGAAAAATGTAATCAAAATAAAAAAACAACCAGCAGCAACCAACACAAAGAAAGTTTAATCCAAATCTCAAGCGCTTTGGCAAAGCCTTCAAGGAGTACAAAAAAAATCTCACCCCTTCTAATTTAAATACACACATCACTAAAACAATTATTCAATTAAAACACATATATAAAAATTGCAGTTTAAATTAGCAGCCTCCAATTGCACTCAAGGTTAAGACCCAGAGGATAGAAAGCACCATATTTAAGTATAAAACTACTTTCTTTATACAACAATATGTATAAGAAAATGTAACTGCAGAAGACAACCATTTGGAAATAAGTCTGCTATGAGATGTTTCTTTTTACCTTCACAGGAAATTGAACGAGTGATCAGAGTTCCTAAAAGCTTTTGTTCTGTCAAGACAGTACCTGGGCTGTCTGTGGACATCCAAAGTATGGAGTACCTTTTTCTCCTTCATTTTTAAGTTCTGGGAGGAAGACAGGCAGATGGATATCTTGGCTCAATGTAAACTAAGATGCCACTTTAAGAATAAATGAAGGATTAGTTCTTAAGGAAACCCTGTCACTGTGGAAAATGAAATAAGGTTGCCCTACCCTAAGAGCATGCAGCTCAGATATACTTCTTGCAGAGGTCTAAGCAATCAATAACACCATTCTTCATGTTAAGAAACTCAAGTCAGCCTGATGAGCTTCTTCAAATGGAGAAACAGTTTTACCAAGACAAAATTAAGATATCAAGAAGGAGCCACCCATTTTCTAGGAGGCTTGATATGCAATACCCCTTTCAAAAACATTTTCACATGACATTGCATTGAAAGAAGAGGCTCCATTGCCAGACAAGCTGAAATGATAGACAGATGAACCTTGATGGAAGAATAAGACAGAACAGAGGATAATAACTCATAGAAATATTTTAGAACCAGAGGGATACTGGCTCTTAAAGTGTGCGAGTTCATGTCTTGGCACCAACTAGAAAAATCTTTTCTGTTTACCAATATATGCTTTACTAGTAATAGGTTTTCTTGCCTCCTTTCATACCTGCTGCATGCCTACAAAAATAGCTCCGTAAAAGGTATTAAGATTCTATTATCCAGACTTCCAAGATGGCTGCACATTGATCAACAGCTTAACTTCAGCTCTCACAGTGTGAAAACAGAAATTAAGAATCAACAGCCAGTGATACTGTCAGCTTGATTAAAACTCAAGTTACTGGCTAGAAAGTATCAAGCCTGGATGCCAACAAAGAAGAAACCAAGAGAGCCTGAAAGAAGAGTTCAAGAGAAAACACTTACTGCAAATAATCCTGTAATTCAGCAAAAAGCAGTTCAAGCTCCAGCTTTGGACTGGTATTCCAAAGCAGGGACTGTTAATTGAAACAGCACACCATATGTATGCTTCAGAACTGGCCATGAGAAAGCAGCCAAGATCGTTATTAGTAGAGATGCAAACCTACCAGCAAAAATAGTTGATTTTGATGAAAATCATTTCAAAAGGGCAAAGTATTAAAAGTTGGAGACAGTAATGTGTTTGTGGAAAATGATTATTCACTGTACACCAGGCAGAAGAAAAACATATTTATTGCAGTAACTAGTGAATGTCGAGAGGCAGGTGTGAGATTCAAGCTGCTGTATTCAGAATATTTTTCCTGGAGGATCAAAGTCATTTTAATGCAAAATAGGCTAAGGTGGAAGTGTAAAAGACTGTCCAACAAAAAGACAGCCATCAAGCAGAAGGAGACTCATTCTTCTGATAATAAAGGATAAGGACAGACTTTGCAAGTGAAACTTTTTCCACTGTTCCAAAGGAAAATGATTGAGAGATAGAGAAAAGCACAGGAGTAGACTAGAAGAATTGGGAGTACCTTGGAAATGAACTGGAATCTGGAGTTGGGAGATGGAGATGAACAGCAAGAAGACTAGCAACATGCAAACTAGTGACTACATGTAAGACTGTAAAGCATCAATCACATTTGTGAAATACAGCTGTATAAGAATAAGTAGAAAGAGTGAACTTTTGTTGACTTTGTTAAATTTGTGGGGAACTGAAAAGCATTTGCCTCACTTCATGCCATTAATGATTGGAAGGACTCTGATTGGAGGGGAAGAAGAAGGAAACAGTCAACTGTAAGCAAAAGAATTTCTGTTCTTAACACTATTTCTATAAAACTATGACAATTTAACAATTTACATTATATTCCCCAAGGTAAAGTAACTGGGATAGACTAAACAGAAATTACATTGCACAGGAACATGTGCTTTTAATTTTAATTGACAACTTTGATACACATCCAATGACTATTTTCGATGATGCCCCAATAATTACTAAAATAAAATTGCAGGGTAATGAAGTAAAGATGAGAAACAGGTGTTTCCTCGCCTATCTCTTAAAAACACAAGAATTTAAAGAATGGGTAGTGAAAATTATCCAAGAGTTATTAAGAAAGATAGAAAGTACTTCAGAAGTTATAGCTAGTGAGTGGGACAAAAATGAAAGTGGAGTTTAAAAATAGGGTAAAAAGAAAAGAAAAAGGGATCTGGTTAAGAAGTACAAATAATTATTTAGAGGGGCTGACTGTGGTTAAATTATTACAGAATAAGGGGAATCTTACAAAACAGGAAGAGGCACAACTGCAGTGTGCTGAAGAGAAAATAAAGGAGTACCTAGATACTATGCATGTTTCTTGAAAGATTGCTGTTAAACAATCACCTTTTGTTAACTCCACAGCACAAAAACCTTTGGTATAATGACTTGGGCAACAGAAAGTAGAAAGTATTGTTGCCAAACTTAGGAGGTCTATGACAAGAACAATAACCAGAGATCCTGTAGCAGTATTATAATATTTAGAAATTTTTATGAAAAACTATATAAAGCACAGAAGTGGAGAAGTCAAGAAAAAGCACACACGGAAATATTTATGGAAGATTTAAATATGCAAAGGATAAAGGTAAATGAGGCTCAACAGCTAAAAGTTAAGAGAGGGGGAGATGAGATAAAAATTGTGACGTACAACCAATCTGCAGGAAAGTCTCTAAGCATAGATGGTATTCTCATGGAAGTTTGGAAGCTAGGAGGAAAAATGATAAAGACTTGGAAGGTTTTGTTTAACAGTATTTTAAAAGGAGAGGAGGCAACAACATTCTGGAAAAAATGAAATTTCAATCTTAAACCATGAGTGTAAAGTGTTTACATCTATAATGACGGAATGGCAAATGTGATGCCAAAATGAACAGATATGGACCAATGTGGTTTTGTGGAAGGGAGACATACATTTGACATTAACAGAATGATGATGCTCCATAGGAAAGCAGAAAATAAAAAATATCACTGCTACTACTGGGTCTTGATGCAGAGAAAGCATTTGACAGAGTAAGCTGGGATTTTATGAGTAAGGCAATGTAAGCATTTGCATTTCCTGATACAATAATAAGGTTAATTAGAAAGATATATGACAGGTTGGAGGCAAAAATCAAAGGGGAAAGTTCTTCTAGGGTGACCACTTTCCCCTTTGTTATTTGTGTTATATTTAGAACCACAGGCAAAGAAAATAAGAGACTCCACAATTCAAGGAAATTACTGGTATGTGTTAAAGAAAATTTGGCTTTATTTGCAGATGATATTATTTTGTACCTGATGGAATTAGAAAAGGACATCTCAGTGTTGTAGAACATTCTGAGACTGTTCCAATTTTTTTTCAGGATATAAAATCAGTGAAGATAAAACAAAGGCTATAGTTATATACTACATAGAAATAAGGAAATAATGGGATTTTGGACATAGATCCTTAAGGAGAATAACAAGTCATATATAGAATATTATATTCATAAAGTAGCAGAAACTATACTAAGAACTAAACCAACACAGGAATACAGAAAAGAGATTCTGCTGATAGGGATGACTGCAATTAGGGGTACAGAGAATGGGCAAGAGAAGACTGGAATTTACTGGAGGAAGCTGGCAAAGGAACCAGGGTACTGGGAACAAATAATCAGAGAGGGAAAGGTAATAGAATGGGAATAGGATAAGAAGACATTTGGACTGCAAGCTAGTGATTGCCTTCTCTATCAGGGTTGATAGAGTATAGAGAAAGATAAAGTGATGGGAACAGAGGAATCCTAGAGTAAAGACCTGCACTGGTTGAGTTTTTAACTGAATCTAGAACAGAGGCTGCTGTTAAAAAGGGATAATTAGCAGGGCATGTAAAATATTGCGTGATATCTATATGAATGAATCAAAGGTGGTCAGAAACAATTGGAAAGAGATACTAGATTTGCAATTCACAAAGTCACAATTGGAGGACATACATATGGCTCCCAAACATGCAAGAAAATTTCAAAGATTAAGGATTTTTGCCTGGAAGTATTTGCTTACATACAGTTAGAGCGTCTTCTGTGTGGCGATATGCGTGAATGGGCATTTCTTCGTTGAAGGTTGTGCGTTAGGCCCGGCAAGCCAGCACGTAAAACTCTACTGCCAATCATTAGCGGACTGGAGTTCCGCTGTGGCGACCACTAACCAGGAAAAGCCGAAAGACACAAACAAACAAACAAACTTACTTTAATACTTCAAGCAGGCTCCCAAAGAATTTTTCCTCAGGTAGATGGCAAATGTTGGAGGTATATTGGGGAAGAAAGAGGTACACGGGAGCATATGTTCTCGAGTGTAATGAGCTGGCAAAAGTCAGAGTACTATATCAGGAATACTGGTCAAACAAATGAATGTAACAAGGAAATTAATTTTTTGAGCTGGGATATAGGATCTGAATTGCCTAGATGTAGTAAGGCTTTGTTAAGTTGAATTCTGGTGGCTGCCAAAAAAGCAACTATTAGAAAATGGAAATCAAAATCTAAACCAACTATAATTGAAGTTATAGTCAGATCCAGCATTAAGTGACCTAAGCAGTTGCCTAGGGCCCACTACGGGCTGCCACAAACTTAATTGTTAAATAAAGAATTAAAAAAAAATTTCACATTTTTATGCATCTGTGCATTTTTTTCTTTATGGACACACCTTTTGTGTGTGCATCGTACATCTTTAGTATAACACACACACAATGCGCATTGGAACTCAGGGCTTTCATCTTTTTGAAACGGACATGGACTGGAACTGTTGCTGTCACCCTTGAACACATATTGGACCCAAAGAGCTGAATTGATGCTGCTTTCCTTTGGTGGGGGGTGAGCACTCCCAGTACTCACAGGTATGCGCACATGTGTGTGTTTGTATGTGTGAAATGTCCTACTTAGGAATGGCAGGTTAGTTAATTATTTTGCTCAGGATCAAACTGAGTACCTTGGCTACAGAGACAAGAACCTTAATCCTCCACACCAACAACCAGACTGCTAACTTAGCTGTCAGATGGGGAATTTTGTCTTTTATTTGTTCATATATTTTGTTTCACGGCTTAATAGAAAAAATTTACATGGCTGCATTTTCAGAATGTAAGTTTCAGTGCAGTTTCAAGGGAAGAGAAGTTTACTGTTGCTCATGTTAAGTCTGTTTTCAATGTGCAACTGTTTTGTTTAGCAAATGGCCATCTGTGTTTGTGCTACAGAATTTGAAAGCATTGTGTTAGCAGCACAACAGGTAGCATGCTTGCCTTTAGTGCAGAAGGCTGTGGGTTCTATGCTCACACCATTTAGATGGATTGTTGATACTGCAGTGCACATTAAGGGGGGAGGACTATTGAACTCCTGAGTGTGTCGTCCTTTGGATAAGATGTTAAACTGAGGCTTTTGATGAGATTTTAAACTGATGCCCCATCTGTCTGTATTAATGGCAGGTATTGTGAAATATTTTATATCCACCTGCACCTATCAAAAAGAGTAGCGGAAAGTTCCCTAAAGCCCGGGCTAAATTTATCCTAGTAGTATAAATACCACTAAGGATCTCCCCTGAAAAGATGTTACTAGAATAGTGGGACTAACCTGGTCATCAAATGACATTTAAATTAAAAGTTTTAAATTAAATCCATATCTATCTCTTCACTTCAAAATTAAATAAGAAAATACTATGCACAATGACAATTGTGAACAGTGTTTTTGGTAATGGAGGAGGGGGACAAGTAATA
This sequence comes from Protopterus annectens, assembly GCF_019279795.1. Classification (NCBI taxonomy): domain Eukaryota; kingdom Metazoa; phylum Chordata; order Ceratodontiformes; family Protopteridae; genus Protopterus; species Protopterus annectens. The sequence goes on along the minus strand of NC_056730.1, from coordinate 320,359,239 downwards.
GCATATCAGAATGGCTGCCTGGGGATCCCAGAACTATTCCCCTGCCTAGGGTTCCATTTGGTCATGATCTAGTGAATACTGCAACAGAGATAAAAGAACTGGAAGTGGGATCCTTAGAAAAGGGTAGGACTAAATTATTTAGGAAAAAAATGGAAATTGTGGGAACAATACATGCAGAGAAATATTTTGGAGGAGGAACAAGATTTTAGAGAAGGCAGAAACTGAACAATTTATGTAATGTTTTGGTTATATGATATATAACAATATATCTGATGTATAAAGTTTGTAAATGTGAACTTGTTAACATAATTTAATTGCAGCAGTGGACAAAAAAATTAGACAACATGGACCCATCAGTACATAACTTTCGTATTCAATGTTGTCTATTTTTGCCCCATTTAACCCAAGGGGCAGATTTCCAAGATGTTTTACTTGGGTGGTATCAAGGAAGGACATTCCTGAGAATGGTAGAACCAAAGGAAGAATGTGATCTGGACTGCACATCCAGTTTGTAATAAGACACAAGTGTGAAATGTTGACCAAGTTGTTGCAGCACAAATATCAACGATAGGAAGTATACTTGTAAAGGCTGCTGATGTGCCTTTTGCTCTTGTGGAGTGAGCTTTAGGTTAAAATTAAAGGGACAAGCCCTTTTTATTATATTCAAAAGAAATGCAGTCTAATAACCAACTTGAAAGAGTAACCTTAAAAACTGCTTTGCCTGATTTTGGTCTTGAGAAAACAACAAACAACTGAACAGATTTTTTGAATTGTTTGGTCGTATGAGGACAGAACCTTAGTTGGCGATGAATGTCCAGCATATGTAAAATGTATTCAACCTTTGAGAATTTGGGGAAAAAAGACTGCAGATTTACTCTAGGATGCCACCTTAGGAAGGAAGGCTGCATTAGTCTTTAAGAAAACTCTGTCTTTTATGGAATATCAGAAGGAGGGGTGGTCAGGAAAGGGCCTGTAACTCTGAAATCCATCTGGCTGATGTAACAGCCACTAAAAAGATCGTCTTCCAAGAGAGGTACTTTAAATACACTGATGCTGCTTGTTCAAATGGAGGTCAAGTTAACACTTGGAGGAGAATATTAGTATCCTAGGTAGATGGTCATAGAGAAAAGTTCCTCTCAGAAAGGCTTTAGAGACTTTTAGGGAAGCTAACATGTCAATCTGCTCTATGTAGAAATTTAGATCATGGACTTTGTTGAATAACCAGAGCCACTATGGAAAAGTTCAGACAAGAAATCTAATATGAAAAGAATGGGAGGAGAAAGGGGGTCAATACTTTCAATACCGCCCAAATGTAAAATCTCTTTCATTTGCTGTGATAAACCTTTTTTGTAGATTGTTTTAGAGAGGCTGATATGATCTGAATAACTAATGTTGGGAGCCTGGCATCTCTGGATAAGACCAGAACTGGTGGAACTAAGCAGTTAGTTTTATGGATTTATGGTCTGCAGGAGGCAGCAATCCAGATGGGTGAATTAACAGGTTTGGATACTGATCCAACAGCCATGAGAGATGTACTAGAAGAGGCCATAGGTAAGGAAACCAAGTTTGTCGGGGCCAGAAAGGAGCAATGAAGATCACGCTGACCTTGCACTCTCTTACATTCTGGATAAATGTGTTTATTAGAGGCAATGGGGAAAAAGCACAAAGGAGGCCTGGATCTAACTGTACATGACAGAGTCCAACAGTGACTGTCCCTGCAGAGGGATCTGGGCAAAATAACTGAACTTGTTTAGGAAGGATGCAAAGAAGTCGCAGTAAGGTTGGCCCCAGTGATGAAAAATCAAACTCTCAATGCACCTCAACAAAGGGAATAGCAACGGGTTCCTTCCTCTTTGCTGATGTACCAGACTATTTATTTTATTTTATTTTATTTTATTTTACATTTGTTAACCAGGCTAGTCCAACTGGATACAGGTCCATTTTCAGTGGAGGCCCGAGGAGAAAAGCTCCGCTATCTACTACATGGTAAAAAAAAAGTAAAATACAAAATACACAATGGATATAAATCACAAATAAGCAAGACAAAATACAACAATTTCAGAAAGATACAATAGAAGGGGGATAGAGAGACAAGGCAGTTGTTTAAGCACAGATATGGGAAAAAAGGTGAGAGAAGAATTTAGTTATTTGAAAAAAAGTTAGCACAAGTGTTACTAGAGAAGTTTGTAATATAGTTGAGATAGGCATATCTCAAGTTGAATGGAAGAAATAAATTGAAGAAATAGATTTTGGGAGAAAGTATAAGGGATAGAGGTGGAAAGTAGGAGGTCGAAGAGGAGCTAGATCAACTAGGATTGATGCAAGAGCAAAGCCAGTGTTTAGTAAGAAAGAGTTTCAGTTTGGTCTTAAATAGTGTAATGGAAGTCTGGGCTATAAGGTCTGCAGGAAGTTGATTCCAGATTTTACCAACTGAGTTGGAAAATATGGAGTCACCTGCTGTATTCTTAGAAAGAGAAGTTTGAATCAGTATTTTATTGGAAGAGCGCAGGGCTTTTAAGTTGTTGTAGGGTTTTATAAGGGTGGAGAGCATGGGTATATTTTCGGGGTGATAAAGGGCTTTGTGGGCAATTGTAAGCTGATAGTACTGAATTAGGTGGGGTAATTGAAGCCATCCCAGGTTAGAGAGGTTCAGACAGTGATGTGTTTTATATGGAGAGGCAGTGGCAAATCTGGCAATGTTGTTGTAGGCTGTTGTAAGCTTATTAATATTATGTTTAGATAGATTAGTATAAATGGGGGAAGCATAAAGTAAAGTAGAGATAAGATATGCTCTTGCTATGGTAGTTCTTGTTTCAGGTGTTAGGAAAGTTCTGATTCTGTAGAGAGAACCTAACTTTCTATTTGTTGCCTTTATGATGGAGTTGATGTGAAAATCAAATTTTAGTAGGTTGTCAATAGTAATACCCAATAGTTTGGTTGTTTGGTCAGGAGAGATAAGGGGGACATTGTTAGAGGTAATTGTGAAATTAATAGGGGGAGACAGGTGTGTAGGTAAGAAGAAGAGAAGTTTAGTTTTCTTAGGGTTTAAGAGAAGACAGTGGTTGGAGAACCATTGTTCAATAGTAGTGAATGTCTTTTGGGTAAGGAAGTGAAGGTCAGCTTGGTTTGTGGTAGAGCAGATGATGGTGGTGTCATCAGCATACTGAATACAAGTAGTTAGGGGGGTGGCAAGATGCAAGTCATTAATAAAGATGGAAAATAAAAGAGGACCTAAGATGGAGCCCTGAGGTACCCCTAAAGTGGTGGGGAGAAGTTCAGAAAGATTATTGTTCCATAAAACAGCTTGTTTCCGGTTTTGAAGATAGGAAGTGAACCAGCTTAAGGCAAGATTATCAAGAGAGAGCAATTGTAAGCGATGTAGGAGGAGTTGGTGATTCACCATATCAAAGGCTTTAGACAGGTCTACAAAGAATGCTGAAGAAAGAAGATTGGTATTCCGGTTAATATTGATGGAGTCAATAAAGGATAATAAGGCTGTGGTGGTACTATGGTAAGGACGAAAGCCATGTTGGCAGTTAGCGAGGAGGTTATTAGATAGGAGGTGATTTAGTAACTGTTTGTGGATGCATTTCTCCATTATTTTTGCAATAGGAGATAGCAGTGCTATAGGGTGGTAGTTAGAGTACTATCGCCCCTTGAAGAGGGGATGATGTGTGAGATTTTCCAGAGTGAAGGGATAGTACTTTCTTTTATGGTTCTGTTTATTAGTATAGAGATAGGGTAGGCAATAGCTTTGGCACCTAGCCTGAGATATTCAGCTGGCAGTTTGTCAGCTGAGGGGGTAGAAGGTTTAAGTTTTTGAAGTAAATTAAGAATATAGGAGGTAGGTATGGGTTTAAGTTGCATAAGTGGAGGAATGGATCTTGGGCTACCTAATAAAGAGGGGTCAGGGCTTTGTTGGTTGGCCAGTTTAAGTATTGTGGATGTAAAGAAGTTATTAAAAGCATTAGCTGTTTGTAAGGGAGAGTCAGGGCAGGAGCCAAGTGGATTGGGAGGTTCAACTTTTCCGGGGGAAAGAAGTGTGTTAATAGATCTCCAAAATTTGTGTGGCTGGTGGTGGGAAGATTGCTGTAGCTGGGTGTAAAAGTTCTTTTTATCTTTTATGATAGCTAACTTTGTCATGTTCCTTTTTTGTTTGTAGCTAAGGTGATCGACGGGGTCTTTGGAGGTTCGCCACTGAGTCCAGGCCTTATTCCTATTAAGGATTAGTTGTTTTGTGTTGGTTGTCAGCCATTGGGCTGAATTATATTTCATGCGAATGGATCGCATGGGGGCATGTTGATCTAAAATAGTAAGAAAGGTTTTATTAAAGTGGTTAACAGCTTCTTCTATTGGGAGAGTTTTTAGAGGAGACCAGTTAACCAGGCTAAGTTCATTTTGAAACTGATGAGGGTCAAAATGTTTTTTGCTGCGAGATAATCGAATTAGGGGAGGTGTTTTTAGTTGCGTTTTGTGCCTAATGATGTATGTGAGAGAGTGGTCACTAAGGTCATCTGGGAGGGTACCTTTTGAATAGTTTTGTTGGGGACTGTTTGTCAGGATCCAGCCAAGTATGGTATCTTTGTTATTATTTTTATTTGTTCTAGTTGTGGAGTTAATAGTTTGGTGGAATCCATGCAGGTTGATAAGTGTGGATGGATTAGTTTGGGTACATACATTCCAATCAATATTGAAGTCACCTAGCAATATAGTTTCTTGAAGAAGATTATTTGAAAACCAGTTAAGTAGGTCTTCTAATATGGGGGGGTTGTTACCTGGGGGAAGATAGGTGCAGATAATGTTAATAGTTTTGTGTGGGTTAAGGGAGAGTTTGGAAATAATAAGTTCAGTGTTAGTGTCATATGGAGGGGTTTGGGCTGATTTGTTTACATCCAGTCCAGATTTAAAGAGAATAGCTACACCGCCACCTTTTTTATTAAGACGGTCTTGTCTTAGGATGTTGTAGCCAGAGGGGATAATTTCATTATCTTTTATTGAGGGTTTGAGCCAGGTTTCGGTAAGACAGAGAATGTCAAATTGTTGGACTTCTAGAAGGGCATGAAGAGCTGGAAGTTTGTTGCAAATGCTACGGATGTTAAGATGAGCTATCGTGAGAGATACAGGATGTGTAGAATGTGGTGTAGTTTTCTTTTGTTGGGAGTTGGGGGATATTGTGGAGGTTTTTGGGCCTGGGTTGGGGTGGATGTCCCCATCAATTAATGACAGACTTTGAATAAGGTGAGTTAATTGTGTAGGGTTGAAGCAGTACAAGTGTTTTGTGTGTCTAAGAACAAGGTATTTGATATGTGAGAGTCGATGATATTTAGATTCAAGATAAGAGTTGCAGTAAGTTAGACTAAGATGTGTTGTGAGTGTAGATGGGGGGGTAGCTAGGGTGTGTCTGTGTGGAATGTTAACAGTAGGATTTAAAGGTTGCTCATAGTAGGTTATTAGGTAGGTAGAGGATAGAATAGTTAGAAGAGTTAGTAGTAGGAGAGGAAGGTGAGTGTAGGACATGTTGAGAAGGGTAGGAGACTATATAAAATAGGTAAGTGTACAAGTAGAGAGGGGGTAGGTATAGGAGGGGATGACTGTGGAGTGGGCGGAGAGGAGTAAGTTCTGAGTGGTTACAGAATATGGTGGGTGTGGTTATGTGGGAATAAATGTAGAGGTGCTAGGGGCGGGTGGAATTTGGGGGCAGGGAGGGGAGCGGAGTGAGGAGCGGGTAGAAACCACAGAGGAGAGAGAGGAGTGGAAACAATCAGAGAGGTAGGTAAAGAAATTAAGGAGAAGTAGATATATAGAGGGGAGGGACAGTATAAAAGTTAAAAAAAAGCAGACAATGTTGCTAAGTTGAGCAGAGGACTGTAGAAAGGAGAAAAAGAGAGGTATTAAGGTAAAGATACAAGTAGGGTAGAGCTGAGCTCTAGTTTTAAGTTGTATAAGCAGGAGGAACCAGAGAATAAGTAGGCAGTCAGGTTACAATACAGATAGAAATAGAGTGGGTGCTAGATAGGTGGAGGGGATATATGAGACCTCTGGAGGGGGGTGGATAGGCTGCTGTCGTATCAAACCCAGGAGACGCTGCTAACCTAGCAGGGTAGATAAGTATTAAAATAAGTATTTAGTTAAGTCTTGAAAACATACTTTCAGAATACAGTGTTCCTGGGTAGGCTTGCTGAGTTCAAGGGTGTAGTTCACTGTGATCAGGTGGGAGAGCTACTTTGCAGAAACAGCGAGTACCAAGGAATAACAAGGCAGGGCAGTCAGAGTAGAAGTAGGAACACAGAGCTATAATGTCAAGAGAAAAAAGACAGGTTGTGAGGAGTGCAATATTAACATAAAACTACAGTGCAAATATAGTCAGGTCAAAAACAGGCAAACCATTAACTAGACATAAGGTACATCAAATACCAATCAAAACATCAAAAATAATGAGCAGCACAGTTCAATGTTCGTTATAGGTAACCTGTAATAGAACAATAGCGTACATGTGCGGCCGTTGTGGAGAGATTAAACAACAGGCAGGGTTTGGAGGGTAGGCAAAAGAAATTAAACGCTGGCAAGGGTTGCAAGGTAGCACGTTAATTAGTAGGAATACCAGCAGATGTACTCCTAAAAATCAAGGGGAAAGAGAGTGGACAGTACTACGTGTCTTCTAGAAATGACTAATACAAACGTAGTTTTGAACAAAAAACACGGAGTAAAACTAATGATAGTAAGGGAAGAGTCTGCATTCCATCTTCCTCTAGTCAAGAATAAGGCCTTGTTAGCGGAGTACACCACGTGCAAGACGTAGGTAAAACATCTAAGGAAAGGCAAATTACAGGCTCCTTTTAAATATAGAATGTAGGAGACAATAGACCAGAGTGTGGCAATATATCAAGGCTGCATTGAAGCAGGTGATATTAGAAAAGGTAGCGCCAGGTTTAGGAGGCCCACGTGCAAGTCGGTGATCAGGAATGGAGAGGGGGAGGAAAGTACTTTCCAAAGCACGCTGTATGTTTAAGACAACTACTAGCTTTACTTAAATGCAGTTAAAAAACCTAAAGAAATAACTAAGTGTAGGTAAGGTACACCGCTCTAGCTTGGTATAGATGGAACACCAGGGACACGCTATGTGCGCTATCATTGATCGCAAGTTAGCAACGAAACTACAAAGCACGCTGTATGCTAAGAAAACTACTACCTTTCCTTAAAATGCAGAAAAATAACATGAAGAAATAACTAAGTGTAGGTAAAGTACACCGTTCTAGCGTGGTATAGATTGAACATCAGGGACACGCTATGTACGCTATTATTGATCGCAAGTTGGCAACCACACTACAAAGCACGCTGTATGCTAAGAAGACTACTAGCTTTATTTAAAATGCAGTAAAATAAGTTAAAGAAATGACTAAGTGTGGGTAAAGTACACCGCTCTAGCGTGGTATAGATGGAACTCCAGGGACACACTATTGTACGCTATTATTAATCACAAGTAGCAACCATACTCGGACAGCAGTTTTAAAAGACAATGCGTTAGCTGTGAAAATAGACTGATACAGGCAGCAGTATAACATTCAAACTAGAATACATTGAGTGTAACGCTGTCGGTTCAAGCAATCTTACAGGATTGAAAACTCAACAATGTTATAGGCAGCCCAAGCTGCGACGGTTATCTTGTATCTGTTATCTCCAGGAAAAACGCATTTAAAGCAGGGTGGAGTTAACTATAATGGTAGCAGTTTAAGCAAACATATGGAAAGATCAGAGAGCAGCCGTCAATACATTATTACTTTAGTACAAGGTACATAAAAGGTATACATACTAGTAAAGACTGTTTAATGTATAATACGGACTACTTACTGCAGGTAGAGGTGCCCGAGCAGGGTGGACAGCAACCAAGACTAGTCGAGCGAGCAAAAGATGGCGTCAGCTCGAAAGAGGGTATATTTATCAGTTTGGGAGGTAATAGGTGAAAGTGGGAGGGGAGATAAAAGTAAAGGGGTAAAAATAAAGCGCATGAGATCGGCAGGGTAAGTACACAGTAGGGGGAGGAGACTTTGTTAATAGGAGAGCACAGTGTGTCTAGCCATTGGTGATAGAAACCACAGAGGAGAGAGAGGAGTGGAAACAATCAGAGAGGTAGGTAAAGAAAGTAAGGAGAAGTAGATATATAGAGGAGAGGGACAGTATAAAAGTTAAAAAAAGCAGACAATGTTGCTAAGTTGAGCAGAGGACTGTAGAAAGGAGAAAAAGAGAGGTATTAAGGTAAAGATACAAGTAGGGTAGAGCTGAGCTCTAGTTTAAAGTTGGATAAGCAGGAGGAACCAGAGAATAAGTAGGCAGTCAGGTTACAATACAGATAGAAATAGAGTGGGTGCTAGATAGGTGGAGGGGATATATGAGACCTCTGGAGGGGGGGGGGGATAGGCTGCTGTCGTATCAAACCCAGGAGACGCTGCTAACCTAGCAGGGTAGATAAGTATTAAAATAAGTATTTAGTTAAGCCTTGAAAACATACTTTCAGAATACAGTGTTCCTGGGTAGGCTTGCTGAGTTCAAGGGTGTAGTTCACTGTGATCAGGTGGGAGAGCTACTTTGCAGAAACAGCGAGTACCAAGGAATAACAAGGCAGAGCAGTCAGAGTAGAAGTAGGAACACAGAGTTTCAGAATACAGTGTTCCTGGGTAGGCTTGCTGAGTTCAAGGGTGTAGTTCACCGTGATCAGGTGGGAGAGCTACTTTGCAGAAACAGCGAGTACCAAGGAATAACAAGGCAGGGCAGTCAGAGTAGAAGTAGGAACACAGAGTTTCAGAATACAGTGTTCCTGGGTAGGCTTGCTGAGTTCAAGGGTGTAGTTCACTGTGATCAGGTGGGAGAGCTACTTTGCAGAAACAGTGAGTACCAAGGAATAACAATGCAGGGCAGTCAGAGTAGAAGTAGGAACACAGAGTTTCAGAATACAGTGTTCCTGGGTAGGCTTGCTGAGTTCAAGGGTGTAGTTCACTGTGATCAGGTGGGAGAGCTACTTTGCAGAAACAGCGAGTAACAAGGAATAACAAGGCAGGGCAGTCAGAGTAGAAGTAGGAACACAGAGTGCAGGTAGAGGTGCCCGAGCAGGGTGGACAGCAACCAAGACTAGTCGAGCGAGCAAAAGATTACTGCAATCTTGTCTGTTTGTATGGAAATCATACCTCTGGGGAGAACATCCTGGAATGCCTGCAATACTAGGAGGTCTGCCCTCATCTCCAAGATACTGATGTGAAGACTAACCTCCAGGGATGACCAAGTACGTAGGATTGTCCTCCCTTTGAAATTCCCTTCCACCCCACCCCAGATGGGAGGCATCCTTGAAAACTACTACTAAAAGTGGATCCGTATGGAATGAGCATCCTTTCATCACTGAATTATCTGACTCAATCAGATTGACAGTAATTTCTAAATCTTTCATTAAGTAGAGCAGAAGGTCGTGGTGATAACTCAGCAGATTCCTGGAGGTAGCAGTTAGGAGCCAATCGATATATGGAAAACTTGGATCCCCAGAAGGCATAGATGCATTGCAACCACTGTCATTATCTTAATGAATACCCTTAGGGCTGTGCTGAGACCAAAAGGCAGGGCTCTTAATTGGTAATGATTGTCTCCCAGCTGGAAAAGGAGGAATCTCCTGAAGCGCTTCTCTATCTTGACATGGTAGTGTGCATCATGGAGATCTATGGGCCACATCTAATTGTCCTTCCTCAACAGAAGGAGAAGTACCACCTAACATTTGATCCATGTCTATATCCCTTAATATCACTACTTAGGAGCTCTATCTGACTTGCTGCATTCAACTGCTTATGCCTACAAAACTCCAAGTAATAATCAAAACTGCTACCCTACCTAACTCCATCCTCAATGATCAAATTGTACACAATGTTGATTGTGTAATGTTTGTAAATAACATGTACCATTGTGTTTAATATTTATTTCCATACATTGAGACTGTATATACACTGTATAGTGTGCTTTTTCTTGCATGTACTATTAATGTTATGTGAAGCTTTTCTCCCCGGGCCTCTACTGAAAATGGGCTCACCTAGGCCCAGTAGACTTTCCCGGTTAACAAATGCAATAAATAAATAAATAACATGGACTTAATCGTGACCATTCAAAATGTTGCCTGCTTTACAAAATGTGGCTTTTGGGAAGGAAGCACAGGCTTGGCAATCTGCATTGGGTAGCACCCAAACAGTGCACACATAATGAATGCAGGCCTTGGGGAGGGGAATTTGTGCCGACATTCAGTATACTTTTTAAATCCTTGGCTGACACTGTTACTATACAGAAGTCAATGCAACTGTTAATTCTAACCACGTAAGTAAAAGACACACAAGAACATCCGCACTATAAACACTCTGCAGAAACACTACAGTAATGAAATGACTATGTCTAAGTACATAAATAAAGCACAACAGAACAGATACACTACAGACATTCCACAAAAAATGCTATTAGGAAGCTTAGTAAGTCTAATAATACAAGTCTATACTCTAATATCTTACTACTTTTTAAACTATAATCCTAACTACTGCTACTCTAATAAATATTCTAAAATGCTATTCTACTGAAAAAGACTAAATACTAACTAAGCTAAGTAAGTGCAACTATCTGTAAATAGCTAACACTAGAGAGATGAGTCTCTCGGTAGGGAGAAGAGAAAAATGGAGTTATAACTCAAAGGATATTCATTCTGTATGCAGTCCTCCTGGAACACATCTGAAGTCTTCAGGCAGCAAACAAAATCTGAGGTGCTAAGGGTGACTGCAGGGAATTATAGGTAGCAGAGAAGTCAGAACCCTGGATCCGAGAAGCTTCAAGATTGGATCGGACATCTCATGTGTTGAATCTGATGAAAACAGACAACACTGGATTGTAAGTGTGCTTATGTCACAAGTGATAATTCAATAAAGGTGTTTAAAAAATAGATTCTATCATCCAGGCAGCTATATGCAGTTGTATGGGGTCGGGACGCATCAATCACCCCTTGTCCTGTGTTAGTAGGTCTAGTCTGTGAGGAAGCTTGTGGTTACTGCCCCTGGCCATTTTCAAAAGAAGGGAGGACTACTGCTGCCTTGGCCAGTAGGAGTCACCACAGTGATCTTTGGGTAGTCCTTCTAACTCTTCAAAATGACCTGGATATTAGTGGAAAGGGTGGAAAAGCATACAGGAATATTCCTGTCCACAGAAAACAAAAAACATGTTTTCCAGGCCTTCTTGCATGGCCAGTTAGCTAATAATAGGACATGAGAGAAGAAATCTTGTTTTCCAATTGACTGTTGTGAATGGAAGAAGCATGTCTATAAACACTTGTAATGGTCCTGGAGACCATAGATGATTGAGAGTGCTGAGAACATTTGAGTCCCAACATCTCTTTTACATTTTTGAGTCTTGGTCAGTCTTTTCTGCTCTGAAGACCCTGCACTTTTATCTTCAAGCTAAGTCTGAGGCATCTGTTATTACAGACTGTGCTGGAGCTGGAAGGGAAAATGAGAGACCTGAATTCAGATAAAACTGATCTCTCCACCAAAGAATCCCTCTTTTTACAAACCGCAAAACTGGAATCTGGAATGTCAATGGATGATGAAGTTGGGACCATACAGATTTATGTTATCATTGAAAGTTTCATACATGGAATCTTGCTAGAGGAGTCATGAGAAAGAATAGTTGTGTAAAATCTTACCATAACCACAGATGTTCTTCTCTTCTATATGCTGCAGTGTTCATAACATGAGGGAGTCTGACTCCGGCTGGCTAATACGTTCAGTCAGTATACAAAAGGCTAACACTTTTGTGAAGTACATACAACGTTGCACGGTATTCAAATGTACACCGGTCATAAAGTGACATCAGGTATAAAACAGATGTTGGCACGTACCAGACCTCAGAACTGAATGCCTCAAAAAGCACCAGCCTGATCCAAGGCAATGAAAATATGACACCAGTAACAGGCAGGCATCAGGAGAAAGCCGGGGGGGGGGGGGGTCATATTGCAACATATAAAAGAGAAGGACATCTATGGTTATGGTAAGATTTTACACAACTAGTCTATGTCCTTCTATTCATATGCTGCAGTATTCATAACATGAGGGAGAGAACCAAAGCTCATGCAGAGGAAGAATTGGGCAGCGGAGCAGAGACATTTTTCACAAACCCATGCAGAACAGCCCTGACAACCCCAGCTCTGGACCTGAAAATGCCATCATGTTTATATGTTTTGTGAAAGTATGAACAGAGGACCAAGTAGCTGCTACCAGGATACAGGAAGTGTCCAGGCCTTTAAAGAAGCTCCCAGAGGAAGCCACTGCTCTAGTGGAATGTTCCCTAATAAGTGAGGATAGATTTTTTTTCACGAGTCACAAAGAAAAAACAGTTTTAGAGATTCAAGTAGATAATCTGCTTGGAAACATGTTGGCCCAGGGCCCTTGGGTGATAGCAGACAAATAGACGGTCAGATTTCCAAATAGGTTTAGTTTCATCCAGATAATATCTGAGTTGTCTGTACACATCTAAAGTGTGTGGTATCCTTTCACTAGAAGATTGAGGAGAGGTACCACCTTGGGCATAAAAGAGGGGTTAGTGCATGGGGAAACCCTATCTCAGTGGAAAACTGTGAAGGATGAGGAGGACATGAAAGCCTGTAACTCAGACACCCTTCTGGTGCAGGTAATGGCCACGAGAAGGACTGTTTTCCAAGTGCAGTGTTGCAGGGAAGCGGAGCTTGTTGGCTCAAAGGGGACCAGTGAAAGCTTAGCTTTTCTAAGACAAAGTTGAGATCCCAAGGAGGGGGAACCAGTTTCCTTAGTGGTCTGATATGAAGGATGCCTTTTAAGAAGAGCTTAACTTCCAACTTGGTAGCTAAAGGGGGAGACATAGGCAGACATGCAGAGATAGCAGAAACATGAGCTTTTACTGAGGAGTACGACACCCTACTCTTCAGTAATTCACACTGGTAGGACAGGACCACTGGAACATCCACTAACAGTGGTTATAAATCCTTTTTGAGACACCAGATGGAAAACCTTTTCCATTCGGAAACACTGGATTTCCTAGTTGTGGGTTTTCTGGTCTCCTGCAGAACTTGCAGCACACCCTCAGAAAAAAGGTGTCTGAAGGGAATCAAAACCCTATCATCCACAGAGTCAGTTGTAGGGTTGACATCTGTGGATGAACTAATGTTCCCTTGTCCTGTGTGAGTATGTCCATTCTGTGGGGAAACTTGCGGTGATTGCCCTTAGCTAAATGCAGAAGTAGGGGGAACCAATGCTGTCTTGGCCAAAAGGGAGTCACCAGCAAGATTTTTGGTTGCTCCTGTTGGATTTTCAACAGGACCCTTTGAAGAAGTGGGAAGGGGGGATGCATAAAGAAACATCCCCTTCCAAGAGAATGACAGGGTGTCCACCTTCCATGCCAAGGTACCTGGGACCCTGGCACAAAACTTGGGAAGTTGCCTGTTCATGGGAGAGGCAAAGAGATCTACCTGAGGTATGCCCCATCAATGGACCATGTCCAGAAACACATCCCCATGAAGCATCCATTCATGGGATTGAGCAATGTACCTGCTAGTTTAAGTTTTGCCTAAAAGTACTGAGCTGCCTGTTTGTCCTTAGAGGAGTGGTTTAAGGCAGTAACTTGTAGTTCTACCTAAAGTCCACCTCTTCAATTTTTCCTTAAAACTACCTTCCTTGAACTATACTACTGATCTAATCATCCTATAACTAAAAGATCATCTCATCTGTAAAGCCTAGCACTTGCTCCTACAGTACTTATCACCTTGATACAGCACTCTTGTTATAGACTCGGTCACCCATGGGATGAGTTGCAGCAGAGGCCACCAAAACAGACACCCAAACAACTACCACCTCAGAACACAACACCTGCAACACATAGACCTCACAGTCAGAGTGTCAAACAGTCACAGCCCTTAAGGCCAAACACAATGCCAGACACACTAGTCATTGGTGACTCGGACTACATGAAGGCAGGTATGACCCTGACCTTGAGCAGTATCCTACCTTCACCAAGAATGATGCCACAATACAGAGATAAGATGATCAGCTTTAACAATTGGCTTAAACTCTGGTGTCATTCAAAGGAATGTCTGTCTGCCTGGGATCATTCGGATATTGATAGTGCCTTTTTAGGCAAGGCTCAAATTCTAAACCTACCACCCTAGAACACAAAAAAAAAAAACTAAGGGTAATGCTGCTCAATGCCAGAAGTCTCAATCTCAAAAAGGCCCTTCTCAGTATGGAGAACATCGATGTCTGTGCTGTGACAGAACCTGGTTCAAGGCTCCTGAGAGCACCCCAGCACTATCAGGTTTTACCTCATATCATTATCCATATTCATCAAGGACACCCACACCTCAAGATTGACGATGCATCGGAGACCATCCAGGTGCAATTAACCATAGGCAAGACTGCTCTGCAATTTGTAGCATGTTACAGGCCACCCTCACAAACTCAGAAACTCACCATGGCTTCCTGAAAAACACTGGGGGATAAATGTATCTCCAAACACCATCATACTAGCCTAGCCCAAAAGTTCCTGGAATTCATAAACTCAAATGCCATGGAACAACTAGTCACCATCCCCACAAGAGGAGAAAACATACTTGATCTCATCATCAGTATACCCCTCACTGGTGAGATCAGATCAAATAAAGACCACAGTAAAGAACTTCTAAAAGCCACACTTCTAAAGACTAGAGTCTGGTGGACCCCAGCCATAAACAAACTCTACAACAAAAGGAGGAAGCTACTACAAGATAGAGCAAAATCCTTAAAAGGTAAGACACCTTTGATCACTATAAGTAAAAGAGCTCTCATAAAATCATCCAAAGCAAATTTTGAGAGAAAAATAGCTAAAGACTCAAAAGACAATCATAAGGCCTTCTTTAGCTATGTTAGAAACCTGGGAGGAAACTCCCAGATATGCTCAGAATTAGTTCAAAATGATGTGAAAATTACTGATCCTACAGACATTGCCAACATACTGGCTGACAGGTTCAGTGCAAAAAAGGAGAGATATCTATACCAAATGATTGTAGGCGCCCAAACATCTCTAACGCCCAAGTGAGAACTGCTCTCTCCAAGGCAAAAAACACAGCATCCATGGGACCTGATGGTGTCCCCGGCTGTGTGCTCCACGAACTCAACGAGGAATTAAACCCACAGTTAGGACAGCTGTTTAATCGTAGTCTCACCTCTGACTGTGGTCCCACTTCACAAAGCGTGCCTCCACTGACCCTGGAAATTACCGGCCCATTAGCTTGACAAGCCTTATCTGCAAAGTCATGGAGAGGATCATAATGGATCTCATAAATAAAGACATAGGGAATTTGCAGACTTTAGATCCAACCCAGTTTGGCTTTGTCAAAGGCAGATCATGCCTTTTAAACTTGGTTGACTTTTGAAACAGTCACCAAGGCCATTGATGAGGGAAAGGCAGTCCATACAGCCTACCTCGATCTGGATACAATACCCCACTCAGGTATCATTGAAAACTCATCAGCTTAAATGTTAACCCATACATCACAAGATGGGTTGCAAACTGGCTGAGTGACAGAACCCACAGGGTCAGAGTTGCATGTCAGACTCAAAGCCTGTCACAAGTGGTGTCCCACAGGGCTCAGTCCTGGGCCCACTCTTGTTTGGCATCTACTTTTTCAGTACAAGCAAACACAGGAGGGTTATGGCTGACAAAGTTTGCAGGCGACTGCAAAAAACACATCTGACACAGATATCCTTCAGAAGGGTCTCACAGAAACGGATAACTGGTGCCAGAGCCATGGCCTAAAGTTAAATGCCAAGAAATGCATAGTCATAGCTACCATATAGGTGGCAATCGACTGAGTACAGAAGAAGTTATCAGGGACCTGGGGACCCAGGTTGACAGTAGCCTGTCATTCGACACCCATATTGCTAAAGTAGTTAGGAAGACCTTCTACATTGCCCACCTTATCATGAAGGAATTCACATCTAGATCAAGGGAGGTCATAGTCTCCCTATACTCATCACTCATCAGACCAATGATTGAGTACAATGCCCCATTATCTGACCCGACACTTGCAGCAGCTGGAGAGGCCACAAAAGTTCCTCACCAAAAGGATAAAGGGTCTCAAAATCTGACTTATGCTGCCCGACTGAAAGAACTCAGATTTGATGAACATGCTTCACCTCAAAAATCTAGATCCATCAGAGCCACAAGGGCAGGAGACTTAAACCATATGTGAGGCAGAGCACCTGGCCTTGTTCAAGAGAAATCTTGACCAATGGATGGGCAAAATAATGGGCATAGTTCCCCAGATAGCCTAGTATGAACCTATGAACCTATGCTCAGTGAGTCTGCCACTACATTCTGAGTGGAGGGAATGTAAACCACCAGGAGGGAAATTTGACTCTGGACAGCTAATTCCCAGGCCTACAAGGCCACTCTGCACAGGAGGTAGGACTTTGTCTCTCCCTGTTTGCTGACATACCAGAGAGCCATGGTATTGTCTGGAAACCATCTTAACAACCCCAGGGACAGATGGGGTTTGAAGATTTTTAGAGCAAAGTTCAGGGCCCTCATCTCCTTTATACTAATATGCTCCCTTTTCTGAGATGGAGACCAGACATCTCTGACTATCCACGAGTCCATAGCTGCTTCCCATCCCATGTCTTATGCATCTGTATACAGGTCCTGAGTAGGATAAGGCAGTTGTAAAGGTAACACTGTATTCTTTGACACCTGTTAGATCCACCAGTGTAATTCCTTTTTCAGGCAAGGCAGGAGTGGGATAAACTCCAGAGGGGTGAGTGCTGTACCTAAACTGTTCTAAAAAACATTGGAATTTTCTCATGTGCAACCTGGCTAAGGGGAGTGTGGGATTTGTGGAATCCATGAACCCCAAGAGGCATCGAAACTCCCTGGCAGTCAGGGAGTGTGGAAGCAAGAATTCCTGGAAGTAGCCGGTTTGGGACAGGACCTTTTCTGGGGGTAAGGAAGCCATTCTCCTGTTTGATTGGATCCTGCAACCCAGAAAGACGTGATCTTGTGAAGGAAGCAGAGAAGATTTCTGGTAATTGATTGTGAATCCCAGACTCTCTAACAGTGACACTGTGAAGGAGAGGTTCTCCTGGAGGATGTCTGGAGTCTGACCCTGGAGGAGAAGGCTATCTAGGTATGGAAAGATCTGCATGCCCTGCAATCTGTAAAAAGCTATGACAGGAGCTAAGCATTTTGTGAATACCCTCGGCGCCGTAGACAAGCCAAAGGGCAAGGCACAGAATTGAAAGTGTGAAGAAGCAATAGCAAAGCAAAGGAATTTCCTGAACTGCAGGGGAATGGGAATATGAAGATAGGCATCATTGATGTCCAGCGACACCATGAATGCCTGAGGATGGATAAGAGGGAGAAGGGTAGGTAGTGTTAACATACATAAGGTGGGAACTTTTAGAAAGGTGTTTAGATGGGAGAGGTCTAGAATGGGTCTCAAAGGGCCATCCCTCCTGTGTACCAGGAACACCCTGGAATCAAACCCTTTTTCCACTTGGGAGGGGGTGCACCACCTGAATAGTGCCCTGAGAAAGGAGGTTGGAAATGATTTGGGGAAAGAGTTCTATCTGTTCATTTGAGGGTTGTGGAATACCCCTGAAAGAAGGAGGAGTCTTCCACACCAGAAAGTACCCTTGCAGGATGATGGAAAGGACCCAAGAGTCCTGGGTTATCTGTTTTCAAGCAGGGGGAGAGAGACAGAGAGAGAAAGAGAGGTGAAGAGACACAGGTGTTGATGACTGGGGAGACGGTTAGTCACTTTTTAAATATATATTTTAAAATATGAACAGATCATGTTAATATATTCTACAAAAGCTTAGATTTGTATTGTGGAATAATAAGAGTAGTGAAACTGAAGCTTTTGTAGAATATATTCACATGATCTGTCCATATTTTAAATTTACACACAAACATTCTATCGATAAGATTGAATACATAGACACATAGATGTATTGTTGTTTAAAAATTGTCAAGAAAAAAGCTTTGGATCTAGATTATTCAGAAAAACCACTTTCTCCAATACTTTTTTTAGATTTCCAAAGTCACCATCCACACTATAGAAAAAAGAATTTAGTTAAAGGCCAGATGATAAGAGCGGCAAGAATGTGCTGAGATGTAGAAAATTTCAAGCACAAATTAGGTTTACTTTATAGAATGTTTTCAGAAAGAGGATACCCTTCTCATTTACTGGCAGAATGTAGTAAACGTGTTAGAAGGATGGGGAACTAAATATATACCACTTTTAGGTAGGGGGTTATTGGAACAACGCCATAACCACAAGGATTCAAACCCCAATCTTGTCAACTCTATGGCTATTTATTATAGAGAGCTGAATACAGAAATAAGAAAAAATATGACTAGAAATTGGGTTATGTTTAAGAACAATACAGATATATGGAATATTTTGGGGGATGAACCACTTTTTGTACATAAGACTGAATCCAACTTAAAATTTTGGTTAGAACACCCACTACCAAAACCAACACACAAAAGGAAAGGTACTTACAAATATGTTGCATGTAAGTACTGTAGTTTCATATTTGAAAAGGACAGTGTGACAGTAGGTCAACCATCACAATAAATAAAATTAGATACAGGTAATTGTGGAAGTATAGGATTAGTATATTTGGCTGTTTGTACAAGTAGTAGACATTACTATCTAGGGAAACTGGAGAGCAGTCTCCGTAAGAGAATTTACGAACACAGCTATGCTATTCAACATAAAAATTTGAATAAAGCCCTGTATAAACATAGTATAAGTTGTCCCTTTTTTAAAGTTTCATTTTGGTATCCTAGAATTAGTAAAGAAAAGCCAGAGGGGGGGTTGGCACTTAGGGAGTTAAACTGGCAGCTTAGGTTAAATGCAACTACACTGCAAGGGTTAAATGAATCAGAGAGCCTTATACCTGTTTTGAAAAAAAGGGCATGGGATATATGTACTCCCACTTAAATTTCATTACATTTAAAATATGGATAGAGAATATATATATATATATATATATATATATATATATATATATATATATATATATTTGTATTAGAGTTCACATAAGTGGACAGATATTTATGAATTACTTTACTGTTTCCAGCCATATATTTTTATTACTTTTTATTAGTTTGAGATTTAATGGCATTTTTTTAAAAATAGCTTTTTAGAAAAAGTTTTATTCAGAATATGCATTTTATTTTATTTAACTTAGAATTAAATTGATAATAAAGCAGAGTTTTCATATGGATGTATTTTTGGATTATGTCACAGAAGATGACAGGGAACTAATGGTTAACACTGGGTGATGTGATTAATTAATTGTGCTTATAAGTATTGGGCTGTTTAGATTTTTTTTTTGTTCTGAAGAAGTCCCTTACGCAATAGGGACGAAAGCGCTTAACTTTCAAAAAAAAGTATTCTTGTTTTTATGGTCGTAGTGTGTGCCTTGGATTTAATCACAACTGGAAGTCTTTCTGTTTAGGTGCAGTTAAACCTCAGAAAAGGGCTGGAATTGCATTTATGCATGACTGAGCCACTTTGTACTACTTTTTATACAATTTCAAAAGTAGAACACCTGTATTAGTATGGTCCAGAAGAAAGTCATCATCAGGATTTGTCTCCTTTTTTCCTAGAAGGAGATGGATCCTTGTGATTAGAACAAAAATGCAGTATACCAACAGAAAAGCACTCATAAATAAGAGCAAGATGCAACTCCTATGATCCTATGACTATACATTTATTTTAGACATGCTATCTTATAATTATTCTATACTGCTATGGGAGATATCAAGAGTACTGAATGTAAAACAAACTTCAACAGTGCTAGACAAGTTACCTGCACATATATAGTTCATGTGGTCACCTGCAGCATACAGGTGCTAGCTCTCTGGACACTACAGAGAATGACATTAATCTCATGGCATGATGACACTTACTAAATCCAACTACTGCCCTACTGACACCCACATAAATTTATCAGTGGTCCCCAACAAGCATCATATTGAGCCAGAACTATTTCAATGAGCTGAACCTCTTTATCAGTTGCTAAATGAAATATTTGTGAAAAATGTGCATATTTCTGGAAGTGAAGATATGCACTTTCAAAATGTTTATGAAAGTGAAACCCCATGTAGAAACTGTAACAGGAAAGTAATATTTCATTCTGATGGTCAGATCACAGAACTAAGTCACTCTAAAGCACAGCTCACATCCTGTTTACTGGTTTTGTTCATTCATCCTTCATTCTCCAATAGTCTCCTTAAACCAACTAATGACAATACAGGAGCATCAGCCGATGCTGGCACTAACCGGGCATAAGACATAGGAACAAATCCTGAATGAGCTATCAGTCCACTACAGTATGTGCTCACACTCTCACACATATACCTACTGACTATTTGAAGGAATGTCAATTCACCTATGGCACAACTTTGTGGTGTGGAAAGAAACCACAGCACCACGCCAAAAAAAAAAAAATAAAAACTGAAAGCAGGAGGAGGATATTCTGACTCCACACCAAAAGCAGCCCAAATGAGAACCAGACAAGGGAGTCAAATACTGTGAGGTAGCAACATTAACCTTTGTGCCACTGTGTTTACTGTAAAACCAAATTCTCAAATGACATTGTGTCCCTAGTGAAACAACATGATTACATTCCATGTATTCAGTTACATTGGTTAATTAACTGGGCATGTCTAGTTGGCATGTTCCATTTTGTAGTGTGACTGTGAACAATTTAAGCAAGCAAAACAGTTTGCAAAATAATTTTATAAAAGTAACAGTATGAATGTAGGAATTAAGTTTTCTAAGATGTACACAGTACATGACAATATGTCAGTCAATGTACTTTTGCTAATAAATGAAAAGACAGCATTTTCAATCAATACTTGTGATATTTGTTTCTTAAAACAATAAACAGTAACATCCAGCATAATTAGCAAGGCAGGTACCTGTGCTTTGAAATGTCAACTCAGACATATTAAAATAAAATGTTCCATTAACCACTTTGCACTTAAGACTTTCTTCAGCCAGTTATTATCCCGCTATTCAAAGGTGCTTATTATTTGTTTTTTCTGGTTCAAATCAGATGACTGTATGCTTGTTATATTCCCATCTGCTGTCAGCTTACTCTGGATGTCAGACTGGGAGCAATGATCAACAATTTCTATTTCCCCGTGAACACAGGAAGTTCCCAGTGGAAGATAACATATGGTCTACTGAATCCATTAGAACACTTCAGCTAAATCCGAAGGAGCTACCCATCCCCTTCCATCATCCTTTCTTTTTTCTCTTTCAGGCATCTTTAAACCCTATCTTTTTCATACACTGCACCAGTATTTCAGATAGCATTTTCAGGGACCACCCACTCCCTCAGTAAAGCATTATATCATGCATCTGTCAGACTGCTGCCCCTCATATCCCTGCCTCCATCCACTATTCTTCCTCCCGCTATAACTGCACCTCTTCTTGCTGTGGGTCCAAGTCATAGCTCATCCCATTTTTTCTCATTTTAACTGCATAAATGCCAAGCACTCCAAGCCTTCCTCCATTCACAGCCAAACCCTTCATTCTCCTCACTATTTTTGAAACTTCAGTTGCATGTTTCCCACCAGCTTAAACCTTCTCCTACTGTACAGTTGCTAGACATAGTCACATGACTCTAGCTACTGCCTTACCATTACCCTCTGCAATGGAACAGTAAGCACAGCATAAGAGCACTGCATCCCAGCACATCACATTCCCAATACTTATTTTAAAATAACTATTCTATTGTTATTAAAGTAAACATTATTATGATATTTACAATGCATTATTCCCAATTCTTCATTTGTATTACATACAGTTCAAATTATCCTAATGATGACAACCACATTCACTTTCCTCTAAGGTCCTACTGCTGTCCATATAATAACATAACTCTATGCATCCTGATGCATCTACTGGCCACCTAACTGCATTCATGATGAAGACAATTGTTTAGGAGTCAGCCATAACTTCTTTATTCATTGCCCACTATTTTTATTCTCCGGGGTGACAGCTGCATGTATCAGCCAACCAGTCAAATCCCTTTGAAACCACTTCAACTACAAAATCAGTTAACTTTATATACCTTACATATAATACCAATTTAATACCATTTCATAATCACTTTTTATAATCTCTTTATTACTGGTTTTCTATATCCCTTACTTAAAATATGGTACTTCTTAACCACTCCCATCAAAACCCTACATCAGCAAACAGGCACCTTTGCTCATTATACATTGCCCATGCAAACGTTATGCTGCAACTCAACCAAAACCTCCCCTGGCTGCTCCTGTCCTTAAAATCTAGCCTTTTTCATACGTGTATAGGTGTATACTACGCTAATGACCACTGGGGCCTTTAGAAGCCTAGCATTGTGCCCCATGTGTCTTGAGCCTTAGAGGTTATTTTAAGGGGCATATGTACACTAGGGTACAATTTACAGACTGTCTTTGTCCATCCAGTTTCGCATCTACTGCTGCAGGTTACTCTTGAATAGGGTTAGGGAAGAACTCTGCTTCATATGGATGGAAAGCCTGTTCCAGAGGAGGAAAATTCTCTGACACACTTACTTGTCCCTCCAACATGTCCTATTTATGTCACAAGCAAGGTTCAAGTTCCTAGATCTAGTAATTCTGATGCTATTTGTTTTGCAGATGTGCAAAAGTCCATCAGGGAGGGATGCAAGGATGCACTGTATGCCAGGCACAGATCGCCTCTCAACAGTCTGTAGGAAACAGAGTACAGAGATAGGCCTTTAAGGCAATCTGCATAGGTTATGTTGTTTACACCCTCTATTCTTTTTTTGTGAGGAACCTCTGAGAATGCTCCAGTTGCAGCATGTGCTTGTTCAGGTACATACCAAAGGGGGAGCTACAATCAATGATGGGTCTGTTGAAGGACGAATACAGAGGAACAATGACCTCCTTAGACCTAGATGCTGAGCCCTTTCTTGTACGTTGAGAAACATAGAATGACTTCCATAGTACCTTAGACATATGTTGGCTGAAACCAAGGTTACTTTCCACAAAACATCCTCAAAAACTTTCTTTAACCACCAATATTATATTCTATGAATCAGTGTCTAATCTATTACATTTTCTTCCCTTAACTACTTATAACTTAGACCAAAGGGCAAGACCATATTTAATAAACTAGATTTCACTCATTCCCACTACAATTCCTTATACAGTAAAGCATAGTTTATTTTATATTTTCCAGCAGGCTGTATCATGCGCTTGCTTCATCCAAATAAAATCAGTTCTGTCACCCATTAGAATAACAAACAAGGAATAAGGGAAATCTAGTTATTTCTTTAACCATGCATATTACTAAAATACATCCAATGTCCCTATCTTTTGAGTCAATAAAACAGAATCAGTATGACTGGTATCTTTTTCCCATTCTCATCAATCACTTACTAAATATAAACAATCTGCACACACTAGGATGTGCTCAACAGGACTCAGCAATTCCAACTGTATATCCTTAATAGAAAAACCAAGGACAACACAAGTCTGTTAAATTTTCTGCATCTCACATATATCCTATAATACTTGATTAATAACATACCAACTGTCCTCCCACTGTTTATATTTTTGATTACACATCCAGCTTTCAGCCCACAGACTTATTACACTGAAAGTAATTTACTCGGTTATTCTTGTTATCCACAACTTACCATTTATATTACACAGCAAAATGTCTATGGCATCATCATAATCACAGAGGTCCTATAAACTTAGCATTATCTGCTTCCTTCACATAAAATGGACAAAGGGAACAGACCAAACCTTGAGTCTCATCTTCATCAGCTATCATTCTTGGGAATAGCTCCTTAAACTAGCACCCCTTAACTAAGTTGAGGAGCAATAAAAAAGTTGTTCTATACTTTGTGGCTGACTGTAGAACTATAAGCTACAACACTAACAAGCAGCTTGATGCAGCAGTTATGAACACAAACTGACTGCTTCAGCTGTAACTGCACATGCAATCATTTATGAAGCTGCAATGTCCTTGTGGCTTCACAAATCAGTGCCAGTGGTGCATTTGCACACCATAGGACACCTACCAATTGTGTTTCCTTACAACTTCTGCCCAGGGCAGCTGTCCCCTTTGCCTAGCCCTAGGTACAGTTCTGGACAACCACTTTGCACTACATTACCCTGCCCAGTTATTATTGACTAATATTACTTATACTTCAGAGTGATATAGCTATAACTCAAATTTATATTTTCATACAATATTTTCATCAGTCCATCACCTGTTTCATTCTTCCAAACTGTTCATCACTAAAAAGATTACATCTTTACTGTTCCCTAGTTATTGTTCTAACTTATGCTTTCATATGGGATATTCAAAACACTTAGTGTCTAGCATTATGTGAAATAATGAACTCAGCAGCAACACGCAGGGAGAGTCCGATTCAGATAGTAGTAGTGTGAATCCACAGCAACATTTGAGAAGTGGGGGAGGGATGCTGGGAAGAAAGAGATGGTGTCTTCATGACCATAATGGCCTTGTAAAGTCCTTGAGAAAAGTCTATCCATTCCTTCTCCCTAAGAGGAGGAGGGGGAAAAGTTACATGTTTAGGTTTTTGAGTTTCTTCCTTGGCAAGATGTCTGCCTGAACTAAGCATCGTGGTTTAGATCCCCAACATACCTCAGTAAGTTTATCTGAGATCTCCTCCATAACAAGTATTGGAGGAATGCCCTTCCAGACCGCAAAATGATGATATGTGTTTTAGCTTTATTTGCGGATTCCTCAGTCTAACAGCCTCTGACTCCATACTGGCCTCCAATTGGGTCTTGGTAGAGGGCCTCTGAGATGGAACTAGATGTACCACAGGTTCTGAAACCTCAATGGATAGACTGAAGTCAAAAAGAGTTGAAGGAGTTTCTGGGCTATTTCTTTTAAACTTTTTCTTAAGCAGTAATCGTACATCTGGGGAAGTGGAATCTGTCATCTTGGAGAGGGCAAAGCGTTTAAGATGTCTGGTCTCTTGGTAAGTATTAAGAGAGGACAAACGGGATCACACCATCTTAAGTACAAACGATTGGCAAATGGAACAGGCCTTGGAGTCATGTTCAGCTCCTACACAGAAGAGACACTTGACATGGAATCTGCCTACAGCACTCACAGTTACCCTCCCTAGCTGATATCTAATGCTGCCAAGGAAAAAACACTTTAGGAAAGCAAAGGAAGGTTCCCCAGTGGGTTACTTATCTGTTTACTCAAAGCAATAGTGCCAGCTACCAAATGGCAATCAGTCTGATGATAACTCATTCATTATGAATACTGCCAACAGTGATTTCAGTCAGGACATCACTTGAATCTAATAGTGTATCCTGGTGGCATAAGCAATTTACCACCAAGACTAATAAAACAAAAAACAATGTTTTTTTTCCACTAATAAACAGTTAAAAAACACAACTCTCTTCATAACTCACCTTCACGGAAGCCCAGTAAAACAATTTACCCAGTTTACTTATCCAGACTTCTGGCTTGATTCCCTACTCATCATGTGATGAAGAGACATATAACCCATTCCACCTGCTGCCACCAATAAATGTGTGATGAAGGGGAGCTACAAAGTTTTAACTATCACACCACTGCATTCAATATCTGAGAGTGTAACAGAACAGCAGTATGGAGTTTGGTTCCTACCACCGGCACCTGTTAAAATGCAAAGGGCAACTGAACTTAAAGGTATTTGTTGAATGTTTACTACTGCCTTGGATAATAACTAAGACCTTTCAAAGTGAAATAAGTTTCACACTGCCCAACTATAGATCACAGTCACAATTATGGTTCTTCTAGATTTTATCCACCTCAAATTGTGGCCAGTGCCTTTCAGAGCAACTTGGTGAACAGTAACTGAAGTTTAACCAGAATTATTTTACATACACAGACATGCACATATGCACACACATGCATGTAAGCAGACAGATAGACCCACAGACAGATGCATGCACACACACATACACATACACACCTTTCAGAATGAGAGGTAAAAAAAATAAAAAAGGTGACTACAGCAGCATCTCCCTCCTCCCGAAGCTTTAAGGTGCACTACCAGCAGTTAGTCAAAAACAGCAATACAATAACATACTTTACTGTTAATCTGTAAATTGACCCTGTGTTTACATATTTGAAATAGCGCGATTAACTCAATGTAATCACCATTCTAAGGGCAGATTCCTCACAGTTTGATATACATCTAAAATGCATAAACCCTTTGATTAGTAAACAGCCACACTTATTCAAATCCCATCAATAACATTTTATTTACAATTAAGCATTTCTTTTCCAAGTAAATATGTAAACAGTAAAAGGCACACATATGGAACTGAAAATAAAACACTCAAAAAAGAGAAAATGGTTAGAAAATCTAACATTTGAACTAAGAACCAAAATTAACATTTAAACTAAAATCTGTCTGCACATTGATAAAACATGTACTGTCAGTTTATTGTTTTTGGCTTTTCAGTCCATAATCTAATTTCAAAATCTTTATAGGCAGTAGAATTTGTGCTCTGTCCCAAACATATGCTTGAGTGGCCAGATAGCTAGTTCAAAGTATCTTTTGTTAACTTTGGTAATTGCTAGTCATTGCAATTGACAGTCTCTCTATTTATAAGTCCCCATACAATATCTCCTGTGGCATTAGTATGAATTTAGAAAAGGCCTTTCCTGATTACACAGTCACATGCCTAAGCAAGAAGGGAAAGGCTCAGCAAGCTTGAGTCCAAATAAGGAAATCATCATATGATCTTAGTGAGCATCTTTCACACAGCACACTCTACAATACTAAACACATCTGCATAGTGAAGAAATATGGCTAAGTTAAACTGTAACACACTTCTCCAGTATCAAATGCACAGCCACATGAAATTTTGCAGATTTT